>NW_015090999.1:3571803-3601831 GCF_001431845.1 Calidris pugnax | reverse complement strand
TTTTTTTTTTTTTTTTTTTTTTTTGGCAAATACTAATGATCAAAGAGGTCCAACAGATGTCCTGGTTTTCCAGTCTCCACTTTTTTCACAGTTGAATATTTGGGATTAATTAATCAACAGCAGGTTCTTTCCTGTTTCTTTTAATTCCTGACATTACAATCCAGTATCATTGCACATTTTATGCTGGATAATTTACTCAATACATCTAAATTACTAAATTATATTTACAATAAACTAAATCATATTACAAAATTATATTTACATCCATGAAATTATGTTTACAAACTCACTAAGTCACTAAATTATGATTACAGTATGTACCGAAATGAATATCCACAGCCTGATTCAAAATAGATAATATTATTCCAGGATTTGCACTAATATTCTCTTATTCTCTTTCTTCTAATCTTTTCTTCTAGCATTTTATTGAGGCAGAAGCTTTACATTGTTGATTTTAGTTTGTGTAACAAGCTACAATATTTAATAATATAAGACCTATAATATAGGTCTGATTTGTTAATAATAATATAGGAACTGATTTGTTCCCTATGTTACAATATGTTCTTCTCTTTCTTGGGCTCCAGTCTTTGTGTTAGTTCTTGCATTGCTGTCTATAAGCTCTGTGGTGATATCATATTTATTTGGGGTATTTTTTATAGGTTGGTCCCATGGAATTCTAAAGAAAATATAATATAAAGTTATCTGGTAAGGCGTGGTTAGGCAGCTGCTGATAGCACAGCTACAAGGTAGCCAAAAGATTGAGAAAAACCTGTTCAAAGCCAACATGGAAACTAAGACTTCATACGGACTGATTTCTGTAAAAAATCCTCTGAGATTTGCATAACGGAAGAAGAGCACCTCTGAGCTCTTCCAGGAGGACAGCCCAATAGCCTGGTTAACAAGGGGTTTTTAAAGGGATCTTACATGGAACTTTTCTTTCCTCAAACGACTATTACAGCATTCTTCAGTGGGAGAGAGAGGTATAAGGTACAGATCATTAAGCAATGTCTTGCAATTCTGGTAGGCACCCTCACTGCTCAATGCTGCAAATCTAATTTTACATTACTAATTTTACATTACTAAACCATAGTTTCATGGTGACAAAACCATGTTCATGCACTTTCATTAGCTGGTTTAACAAAATAGAACCAAAATTGGTTCAGAGACATATTTCATCCTCTGTTTCATTTGAAAAGTTTAAGCATAAACTTTCAAGTCAAGGAAAAGGCATCTCTGACATGAACAGGGAGTGGGAGGACAGCTACGACTGCCTTACTTTATATCACTTCACCTGTCAGGCTGTATCCTCTTTTCTGTAAAAACATTGAAATAGCAGCAGGCCAACAAACCAGGATTTTTTATTTACTAGGGAGAAGAATTTCCTCTTCATTTCTTTCTTGTCCCTGACTTTCAGACACACGAAACATCTCTTACATGAACGGTGTTTCATTTGCCTTACAACAAGGCGTATGTGCTTGAGGGATAATCCTTATTGTCCAGAAAGGCAAGGATCTCCTGAAATCAGGTCTTATATAGGCAGGTTGCATGTAGTTGTCTCAGATGCTCTAGGGCCTTTTAAATATTTCAGTAATTGATTTGCGCTCATAAAATCAAGGTAGGATTTAGCAGCTGAGTTGCTGTTCTGGGACCATGAGTAGCATCAGTATTGTAGCAGAAAAGCTGAATGTGAGGGCTAATATGAAGGCTAAAATTTCTCTTACTTTTCCCCCATCAATCTCACACATAATTCTTCATTGTAGAATTTCTAAGTTTACACAATGTTAATAACAGACATAACTAATTTTAGAGCTAAACTTTTCAAAATATTACAAAAGCAGAAAGCTTAAAGATGTGGATATGTCTTGGTTTCACAGATGGCATTGAAATATGTACTCTTTCCTAAAATCTGAGAGGAAGTTAAAGGTAGACACAGGTGACTATGAAGCAATCAGTGTTTGGCATGTGCTAATTCTGAAAAGAGAGCACAAAAAGGTCTGATTAGGCACTAGGCCAAAATGTAGGATGTAATTAAAAAATAGAGAAATTAGCTGGCATCCTATCTGGCATGTGAAAATGTCTGATAGTCTGCATTAAAACAAAAGGATTTATGAGAACAGTTATTTATAATTATGCTAGGATTTTATTTTATTTCAGAAGAGGCCTATTATGTTGCCTAAAGACAGCTGAATGGTTTTGTATTTATTATATGTATCCATATAAAATAAAGTAAGTCCAGCAAGAAGAACTACAGAACTAGTGAAATTGTGCATTCACAAAATAAATTATTAAATTCTAACCATGTTTGCAACATTTTTGTTTCACTTGCTCTGAATATTCCAGCAGAGGAACTTCACTAGCAATACAGCCCACAAAAATGGACTGTAAACGTGGATCTTGGGTAAATAAAGACTGACTGGAAGAGTTTGTACAATCTGCATACAAACCCAGTAAATAGGATTTTTAGACCACAATTCCACTGTTAGCTGAGTTAGGAAATCAAGGAACATAAGGCTGCACTATTCAGTTTATGCAATGTGTTGCAAATTTTAATTATCCTCAATGAATTGTTCAGGAGTAATTTCAGGCTATTCTGTGAATTTGATCTGTTTCCTCAGATTAAATGCCTACTTGTTAAGCTTTTTAAATTTTGTGAAAGACTTGATTAATAAAGTATTAGGAATTATTCTCCCAATTCAGATGTCCATGTCCTTTGGTGTACCTTTCCTAGGTTATATAATTGATGATGGTACTGACCTGACTTGAATAAAGCTCATTGAAAATTAAGAGGACATATGGGTGGTCAAGAATGGCAATATCTAGGAGATACTGTAGTCTTTTACTGCATCATCTAATTGATTTATTTCAATAGGACCTATAAATTCTGTGGGTTACTTTCCTAAACTGGGAAAAGTGGGGGGAAAAAAGTTTCTGTCATAAGTTTGTTTTATCCTACATCTTGACAATTTCACTACAGGATGGACTATCCAAGAAGACATATGGGGAAGATAATAGCAGCCTCTTTCTCAGGACCCTTCAACTGAAATCCAAAATCTTTACACATTTTGATCCCCAAGAGTTTACAAGGCTCTTCACTGCAAAAGGGTAGGTTTGTCCAAGTAAAATTGCATGCTGGAATTTTTTGGAGAAAAAAACTCATCCTGCTGCTTCCTTTGGGATGGTGTCATTTAATTTACTCAGCATCTCTACACAAATAAAGAATTAGTTTTTATGACTTATTTTAAACTGCCGTATTGTATAGTAGCAAAAAGCTAGTGATTATGCAAATTTTTGTAATATAAAACAGCACACATCTTCACACTGAGGAATATGTCCATAAAATTAATGTGAATCATGCACACCCCTAAACATATATTTTATGTATTTGAATATTAAATGTATCATTTAAAACCTTTGCTATTTGAGTGAGTTACAGCATAAAAAATGGATGTCTGCATGAAGGAAAGGTGCCTGTATTTTATCCATTACTTTTTACAATTTGGATATTGGTCGTGATAAAAAAAAATAATGGTTTAATTGTCATATAGACTTATTTTTCAAATATTTCTAATGAAGATAACTGAGAAGAAAAAGGATACAGTCATGTATAACCTTGATCTTATATGCTTCATATTTTAAATATCGAAATTAAAGATAAATTGTTTTAGGTACTGCATGCACAATTTTAGTCTCACCATTCAGAAAAAGAAAACAAATGCAGAGAAATTAGATGTTACTGACAAGTCCTTGAACTTAATTCAAGGATGGAAAGAGATGGAAATCTCTGTGAACCACAGGCTAACACATTTCTTCAAAATATTAAATTTATAAAGAATGTAATAGATATTACTGTATATATGAAAAATATAGTGAGTATAGAGGTTAGATAGTTTAAAACATAGTTGTTTCAGTGGCTTAAAGACAGCCTCAGATCTATGAGATTTCAGCCTACCAAGGTAGACTTCAGTCTACAAGAAGCACTGGTGAAGCTGGATCAAAGTTTTAGAACTCTATCACTATGAAAAGCAGGATTCATGGCTGCCAAATAACATTAAGCATATTTACTGGAGTGTTTAGCACTGATTTTTCCTGATATAAATAATTACTACAGTACAGAACCATAAATAAATCTCCTAATTATTCTTAAAGTAATACAGAAAAAATAAAATATTTTTTCAGTTATAGACATTTAATTAATAATCAAAACTTATGTTTACCAAGGAGCATTATTCACTCCATAGAATTAGAAAAATATATATATATTTCCACTAGAATGCTTTACATACAAACTGAAGCATATTAGCAGAATTTTTTCTAGTTTTTATTGATTTATTTTTCACAGGGGTATGCCTGTTTATTTTAATTAGTTTTCATAGTACAATAAAAAAAGTTCTTTGAGAATTTAGGTTAAAATCAGACTAGTTAACATCTTGCCATAGCCCTGTAAAGGCACAGCAGAGTTCTGGTCATACATAAAATATTCTTTATGTAGTTTTCCTGTGACTTAAATGAAAGACACAAACAACGTGTGTAGAGACAAGAATCTGAGAGTCTCTTGTCCCAATACAGCACTAAACTACAGACAAATCTGACTTTCTTAGCTAAACTGCTTCCTAGCTAAACAGTTGTTCATCTTGATGGCTGGGGATAGGAGATCATGCACTCTTGGTTTTAGCTTTTATCAGCTGTATGTCTTGCAATGGCACTATCTCAGTGTACCAGGCAGAAGTCTCAGGTAACGAAATGCCTTACATGTGGGTGCTGAAAGCAGTACTCTACATAGCTGGTGATAATACAGAGGGACAAAACGATGATCACTGGTGTTTGCCATGGCAACAATGAGGGGTTGTTATCTTACTTAGCAAAGATTACTTTTTTCTGTGATCCTATAATTTTCTGAGTTCTACCATTGATTGAGAATCTTGACCCTACTAATCTAAACAGATGAATTATAATTCTAAATTATTTCATTTTCTGTCTGAGGAATTTGATTTTCCTTATTCTCAGGAATTATCTCCTTTTACAACATCAATCGTTTTAATAGTCTTTTCATATGCACTATTCTTAATTTTTCATACTTATTCTTCAAAATAAGGTTATATGCAAGCATGCTATCTTTGACACTACACAAATTTATTGATGTATTCTTTTTTATTACAAAATGTTATCACAATTTTTTTTTATTCATGGAAACATTTAGTTTAGGACCACAATTGCCATATAAACTTTGTTGCTGGTTGTCTGGTTTTGTTTTTTTGTTTTTGTTTTTGTTTTTTTTTTCAAAACCAGCTGTTTCACTTATGCTACATAATATATTTTTCCCATCCATAGTTGTTATTATCATTTAAAACAAATTACATCCTCAACTACTTTATTCTCCATGTTAAAGATATCCAACAAGAAAAGAATTTTGCTCACACTATACACTGCAGGCTCTGTCCCTCCTGTTAAATACCAAAAAATAGTCCATTGTATGTTATTAACATAGCTGAAAAATCAGTGAGTCAGAATTTTTCATCTCACAGTTTCTAAAGGAAGAATGAATATCACTGGACTATTATCACTTCTATCTTTCCAATTCTCTCTCCATCCCACTGTGGGGCAGTGACTGAGTGGCCTTAGCTGTCTAATGGGGTTAACCCACAGCACACTTTCAACACTTAAGATCTTTTGGCAACTGTCTCTAGGGGTTTTCTTCTTTCTATAAAGATTTAGCCTCAGATGATTCACATACTTTTAGTGGAATAACTGTATGTTGAGCTAATTTGTTTGGATGACCTACTTGACGACGGACATAGCAATTCCTCTTCAAAGTATTTTTGCTAGTATCACTTATGCCAATTCTCTGATTGAAATTATATATGAATACAAATAAGAGCAAGTACTCCTACGATACTTTCCACACAGACATGCCTTCTAGGAGTGTCAGGTTCTTGTTTGCTTTTTATTTAAACAGTCCTTCTAAAGCAGAAAAGCTTTGGCACTGGCACTAGCACTAGCTTGAGTTCCATTTAGTAGATGTTGAAAGTGCTAAATTTGTTGTAGGAGGTTTCTTAGTAAGACAGCTTAAGAATAATAAAACCACTACCCCCATGCCAAATATTTAAGAAAGTAGATCAAAATGACGTTATACAAAGATTTCAGAATTCAGTGAAAGGAAAGCCCAGATACTTTATGGTATTCCTGAAATAAACCGTGCAATATCATGTCAAGATAAGATGCACTGATGCAAATAATATTGGCATATCATAAAAAAAAAAAATAAATCTATATATATATCTTAAAATAAAACTTAGTTCATACTTTAAATATAGGTCCAAATGCTGATAAATAGAGTAGGTGTTTTACCTTCCTACACAAAATGCATTCAAAGCAATAGAACCAAGTAAAGTACTACTAAAGCTGAAGAATGCAATAAGAACCATTCTGTTTGACTTTTGTTATTTAGTTCTTTATAAAATAGTTTCTATAAATTTCTATTATGTTATTTTATACAAGTTGCTAACCATACCAGTAGTTTATATTTTCTTAGTCTGAACAGGCTATTCAGTGTTCTGGTTCATTTTGCAAACTGTAATCCCTGAAAGAATGGGATTCCATTCATTATGGTTGAGAACATGTTTTTGTCTCACAAATGAAACTAATTTTATAAGTCAGTAGGTCAAAAGACATCATCTTAAGAAGCTATTTTAGAAGGGTCTTGTATTAGGTTGGAAGTTGTTCTTTTTCAAATAATAGTCACTTGGAAAGATAGACTTGGGGAGAACTAGGGCCATAAAAGTTTTGTAGGTTGTTTTTTTCTTTCTTCTTTTAAAGACATAACTTCTGCCACAAAATAAAAAGACATCATCAAACCAGATGGATATGCTTTATCAAAGAATAAATAAATAAAGTATTTAAACAAAGATTAGAACCATAAATATAAGGGATTTCCTTAAGGTTTTCATGTTCATGAACAAAGTAGAACATTTATTTATACTGTTACAATAGAGAAAAACATTTTACATTTTAAACAAAGAACAACACTTAGAACTTCACTATAAATATTACATAGAACAGGAAGAAGTAGCACATGTAAATTTTTCTCCTTTTTAGGGAATTCATTGAAGAACAGCAAATCTGTTCTTTATATCATCCTTCAACTGGATTATAGAAGGAGTGAAAGCATATGGCTAAAGCATGTTTAACTAAAGCTATTGCCAACAAAAAGGCAAAAAGACTGAAGAAGAAGGGTCAATACCTGAGCTACAATATGGAGAACATGGTAGCTATGAAGCAGCAGTATCATCAATCACAATCCTGATAATCTCCAGCAAAAAATACGAAAATGAGGAATTTATTCTTTGCATAGGAATTATCTCACTAAAATTTAAGTGTCTTCAATGTATATATAGGCTTTGTGATATGGTCCACCTTGGTTCCCTTTGTGATTAATATAAAGAGGAATGGTTTGTCTCCATTGGGAAATAGGGTGTAATCACCTTATCTGATGTATTTTAGGATGAGATGAACTGCGTTTACATTACTAGAGAAGAACTATCTAGAGCTAGTTCTTCTCTAGCAACAGTAAGTGAATTCACACACCTAGCTCAGCTGGGAAGTTTGGAGAATTATTGTAGGAACTTCATGAAACAGGCAAGGAAATTTTCTGTTGCCTAAACAACCCCTAAAATACAGGTCATTTTTGTCAATGTGCAGGAAGGGTACTGCTGGAAATAAAAGCTTATTTCATTAGACATTATTAGAGTTCTTGCGCAGGTATTTCCAGAGCAGGTAGAACTGGGTCCTGCAGAAGTGATATGTTGCAGACTAAAAAATATACTTCTCCCATGGCACATTTGCATTTCATAGATAGCCTTTTTTACATACTGTATTGGGTTTGCATGGCAAGATTTTGATAGCAAGGGGGCTACAGGGGTGGCTTTTGTGAGAAGATGCCAGAAGCTTTCCCCGTGTTCCATAGAACCAATGCCAGTCAGCTCCGAGACAGACCACCACTGGCCAAGGCTAAGCCCGTTAATGATGGTGGTAATACCTCTGTGACAACATACTTAAAAAGCAGGAAAAAAGCTGCCGGGCAGCAGCAGTCAGAAGAGTGAGGAGGAGTGAGAACATGTGAGAGATACTACTATGCAGACACCAAGGTCCATGAAGAGGGAGGGGGAGGAGGTGCTGCAGGTGCCAGTACAGAGATTTTCTTGCAGCCCATGTTGAAGACCATGCTGAGGCAGGCTGTCCCCCTGCAGCCCATGGAGGTTAATGATGGAGCAGCCCATGGAGGACCCTATGCAGGAGCAGGTGGATATATCCGAAGGAGGCTGTGGCCTTGTGGGAAGCCTGAGGAGCAGAGGAGCAAGCTCA
Organism: Calidris pugnax; assembly: GCF_001431845.1. Taxonomy (NCBI): domain Eukaryota; kingdom Metazoa; phylum Chordata; class Aves; order Charadriiformes; family Scolopacidae; genus Calidris; species Calidris pugnax. Next base: position 3,593,473 of record NW_015090999.1, on the reverse strand, counting down.
TAGCAGGAACTGTGGCCCTGTGGAAAGGACCTATGCTGGAGCATTTTTTGAAGAACTGCAGCCCATGTGAAGGACCCACTCTGGAGAAGCTCATGGAGGACTGTTTCCCGCGGGTGTGACCCCATCCTGGAGCAGGGGAAGAAAGCGAGGAGGAAGGAGTGGCAGAAGACAGCATGTGATGAACTGACTGCAATCCCCAATCCCCATCCCTCTGCACCACTTGGGGGAAGGAAGCAGAGAATTTGGGAGTGAAGTTGAGCCTGGGAAGAAGGGAGAGATGGGGGGAAGTTATTTTAAGATTTGGTTTTATTTCTCATTACCTTACTCTGATTTGATTGGCAATAAATTAATTTCTCCAAGTTGAGTCAGTTTTGCCCATGATCATAATTACTGATTGAACTCTCCCTCTCCATATCTCAACCCATGAGCCTTTTGTAACATTTTCTCTCCTCCTGTTCAGTTGAGGAGAGGGAGTGATAGAACTGCTTGGTGGGCAACTGGTGTCCAGTATACAATACTCAATCACTAAAACTAGTACAAGCCAATTTTCAAAGGAACTCAAAAGCCATTTCTTATCAATGACTCTGGGCTAACTGAAAGTCAAGTTAAGTCAACAAAAATTCCTTCATAGATATAAATAAACTTTCAGTTACACCCTTGATGATTGCGTCAAGAGCAGTGTTTACAAAAAGGCTGATAAGACCCAATACTTAGAAGCTGGCCCTGCTTTGAGTGGGGAGGCCAAAGAAATGACCTCCAAGGGTCCCTTCTGACTTAACCTACTTTGAGCTTATGATTCTATGATTTGAACAACATCAGTAACTCAATTAAGTCTTCCCAAATGACATATGAAATCTAAAATTGGAACCAGAGAAGTAATCCCTAATAAAATATTTCTTAAGAGAAAAAAAGCTTTGATAAAAACAAAATTAACCTCTTAAATCAGCATAAATGTCACAATGGAAAATTCTCATTTATTGATTTTAGATACATCACAGCAGGTGACCTGAAAATTAGATGGATAGATGGATAAGTAAATGTCCTCATATACATTTTTCAAAATTATAGCATGGTCCCATAGTATGATAACAATTAAGCTTATAAAAATTTATAAATAACATTTTAAGTTAAACAGCAAATTTTAGTCCTTGTATTTTTACAAAGGACAAGGTAAGGTGTAAATCAGTCTTAATATTTATCTTCAGAAAAAGAAAGGGGAAGAAAAGCGGTCTTGTAACTGGCTAAGAAAAGATAAATCAAAATAACACACAATATTTGATGCAGCTTGATATGGGACACAGATATGACCCAAATCAACTAAAGGGGTATTCAATACCATATAACACGATGCTTAGCAATAAAATGAGGAAAGGAGGGAGGGTCTGGAGCAGGGGTAGTTTTTCTAAGGTAGGTATTGTTTGGAGACTGGCTGAGCATCCGTCTGCTAGTGGGAGGCGGTAAGTGATTGCCTCTGCATCACTTGTTTTGCTTTGTTTTGTTTCTCTTCACTTACTAAACCTCCTTTATTTTGACCCATGAGTTTTTCTTGCTTCTGTCCTTCCAGTTGTCCCCTCATACCACTGATCATCTCCAAGCCAAAACTCTATTTTAACAGTTCAACTCTGAATTTTTGCATCATCCATATAACATTTAACTCTCAGGTCTTCATAAACATATTGCTCAAGGGCTTCCAAGTTATAACGACTTCCCTGTACTAATCAGGCTTTACTAAAAAGTGTTTCCATCATCACCTTTTCTCCTTTTCAGTGTAATTGAGTGACAGTTTATTATTGTGCTAGAAAACAGGATACAAGGATGGGTTCACAAAGAAACAGCAATAATATTTCAAGATTATTATTTTTTTTCCTGAGCATTTCACCTTTTATTCCATAAACAGTGGCTAAAGTGGAATACAGAGTCCAAACAATGACAAATATCTGCTCTTTCATATCCCCTTTGGAAGCCTAGTCTTTTGACAACTTGCAAGTCCTGAGATGATGAAAGGTGACTTCATTTGAGTACTTTTCTACCCAAAATGGGCATGTCAAATTTCATGAGATAAAGATCTCCCAATGGTTTAGAAAGTGAATGCCTCAAGGCTGCTTAGAAACCTGTGGCAACATGATGACAATACAATAGTAATGTGCTATTTGGTATAAAGGCTCCACAGGGTAGAGCAACGACTGCATCTGTCGACATGGCTTTTCTCTTCTTGTTTCAGGAACGGGACAAAAATATACTTACTAAGATATCCTTTGAAATAAAATATCAAATTTCTTTTTTGAGTCTCTCTTTGGCTACTGATTTTCACAGCCTTTTTCAAGTGTTTTTTGACTGTTTCTTTAAACATCATGGAAGTCATCTCACCTATTAATATATATGTTACAATGCGTAGAGTGATTTGATAATGGTGAATGATTAAAATATTGTGATTTGGGTCTGACTTTGAAAAAGAAGGAGGAGGAAAAGTCACAGTAAAAGCATAAAAACCAACCAAACAAAAAAACTTACTACGTAAAACTAACAAATAATAGCAACATGGAAAGTAATTTTCACTGAGTGGCATCCTGATGCACAGTTTAATATAGCAAGGCAGCACTATTCAAAATATGGCAACATATTCAAATCCAAGAGATTGTCATCCTGAGGAAATGCTTTGCATGACAAGGCACAGACTTATTTGTACAAATACTTCTGTGTCTGTGATACTGATATCACAGATACATCCAAATGTAGTATCTGCTTACTACTGCAGAATAAAAAGAAACTTGAAAAAACGTTTTTTTAAGAACATCAAAAGTACTGATGTACATGTATTTCTAAGTCTTTTCCTACTACATGAATGCAGTCAATATTTTTTTTTCCTGGAAATTAGTACAGAAATTGGGGAGATTTTAAAGATAAATTCAGTGTACATGGAGAAACTGGACATCTAGAAAGGCCCCCACTGAGCTGCAGTCAGTTACTGTGCTACACACAGGAGAGCAGCTTGACAGCCTGATACACCCAGCACTGATTGCAGAGGGATCTTCACTGTAACTCCTCAGGGGTCTTCTACATTTCTATGCTACATGGTCAGCCTCAAGAAGGTCATAAAGTTAGAAGCAATAAGGAACACACAAGTAAGGTTGATCAGGAATAACAAAACAAAGAGAAGTCATGATTCTTCTAATTCCCTCCCCCTCTTTCCTCCCCTCCTTCTTCTTAACAGTGATTCCTTGTATGAACTGGCAAACACTTTCAGCTATTTCCAAGTAACATGAAAAAAAATAAAGGAAAGAGAGTTGGGCCAAGGTTCCTTGGCTAAGCTTGTAAGACCCCTCTGCATTGACACCTAAAATTTTCATACATAAAATAGTAGCCTGAAAATTAACAGATTTATTCATAAGGAAAAAAAGGAAAACAAAGAAAAAAATAAAACAAAACAAAACAAAAAACCCCACCAAACTTCAGTTAAAAGAAAATGTTGGAACTGCTTTAGATGTAAAATACAGGTCAGAAAAACTACCCTGATTTTAATTCTTGACTGGTATTAAATTTATGATTGGATCTCTCTGGCTTCAATGTAGGTTTTTTTCCTGTCCTTTCATATTTGACATATTCTTTAAGATGACATTCTGGGATATACGTCACAAAATGCTAGTGTTTCCTATATACAGCTTTATACTATTCTAATGCATACTGTGAGCTTCTCAGAAGAAATAAGAAAGTGTAGTTTCTGTTCCCAATTGTTTTTCAACTTCTTACTATAATTATGCAAAATTTACAAAGAGACAATGAGAGAAGGGGATTAGAAACAGAGTTCAGGAAGTGTGGCACAACACAAACATTTCAGCTCAGGTTATTGCTCTCTTTCATGAGAAATGCAGTTGCAGAGGAATTCCACAAATGAAAATGAAATCTTTATACTGCATTACATCACAATATGTTTGTTTCTCTGTATATTTAATATGAACAAAAAATGAGGAACATTCGGACAGTCTAGGAGAACTGGAATTGTAGACAGCATCCATACTGAAGTAGAAAGAGGAGGATATGACTATACTTCTGACGTAGCAAAAATGGGACCGTACAATCCCATCACTCCTACTTAGTTTAAATATTGTTTCTGGTTAAAAAATGCTTAATAAATGCTTAATAAATGCTACAAACCCAATTTCATATGTCTCAAAGAAAATAAAAAGCAGAATTTACTGCTTTCTGTTCATCCTGGAAGCTTAAAAACAAAAAACACCCTGAGGATAATATGCATTTTATTTCAAAACTTGATATCTTACGATTTTGTAACTTCAGAAAAAAAATGCAGTATGTTATTGGAATACAAAACAATGAAAGAGTAATGAAAACATAGAAATGGAAATTACAGGCATAGGGCACTGAGACTTTTTTTTCTGATAAAGCTTCAGAAATCCCAGTACTAGTGAACAGACACTGGTTGCCACAGAAGTTGTCAGTATTCTGGAAAAACTGCAGCTGTACTTTGAGTCCCACAGACAGCTAACTTCTGACAGCTGTGAATGGTTCTTTGTAAATGAGACTTCTCTCTTTGACTCAAAGCTGAGCTTCTGGAAACTCTCCAAAACAGCCACTCTTGTGTGGCTGAAAAATGCTCTAAATGCATGCTAGGAGGTGGCATAGCATACTAGGCATATCCAAATGTGCATAAAATCTGCTGATGCTCTATCTTTCCCCATATAGGGATTGCAAGTTGTCTGTTTTGCACTTCCTGTATACTTAAAACTGAGGAACAACAGTAGATAAAAAGAGTACCATAGGCATGCAGGGTCAAAACCACATTGCAACAGAATGCTATTGAGCTAATGTAAATGGTAACTTAGGTTTCAATTACACAAGCACCCTGTCAGAAAAATAACCTCAAAATGTTTGATGATGTTAGAAATAAAAATTACTTTTTCAACAGCATGATTAACTCAGCTGAAACAGAATTTGTTTCAACAGTATCTTTTCAATTATTATTCACTCAAGCTCAATCAGAGTTGGTGAGATTTCCACTGCTTTCTTGATAAGGAATGTATTTAAAAGCCTGTCCTTAACAAAATTTTCTGTTTTTAACCCCACAGCCATTAAGCTTAGGAAGCCTATTGATCATATGCTCTGATTTTTTTTCCCTATTTTGCGAATGACACACTTACAGCATTCTTAATGATTAATATGATGCTGCCACCTTAGACATCATTTAGGCAATCTGCACACCCAGATTCTCCAAGGTATTTAGACACTGAACTTCCACTGACTTCAAATATGTTTTCAAAAAGCTGTTAGATGCATAAATGTGTTCCTCGGGGTCCTCAGCTCTTTTTCAAATGCCTCCATTTTATGTAGATTCATTGTCAGAAAATGGCATGTGATATTCCAGTTGCAGTTACCACAGATACATTCAATTCTTTATTGTATATGAGTTACAGGATTATCAAAATACCCAAACTCACTAAGTATGCACCCCTGTGTGATGCATGCGTGAAAATTTAATCTAAAAGAGCAGATTTGGCTTTAATGTTATGGGGTCTAATTAGTAGTGGATAGTGTAGAAAAATTACACCTATATTCACATACCCTGCATGTAGGAAAAGAGCAAATGCAGCCACTGTGTCTTGGGGAACTATGTGATCACTTTTCCTCTGTAGTTGTGTAGCATCTTAAAGAAGGCAGATGAGTGAGGAAAGACGTATTAGTATCAGGTAGCAAGGCACACACCAAAAAAGAGACAGTAGTACCTGTGGATATAACATAGGAGAGTTATATATACAAGATATGTGCTGTCCTATACATACATGCAGATGCACACACACATATATATGTACCTAGGAAAGTTACATCTCTAGGATCTTCGTATCCATTCTCCCATCTGCAGAGCCACTCCTCTTCATGTTTCTCTTGGACTGATACTGCAAGCATTTTCCTCCCTTATCACGCAGCTGTATCAGCTTTCAGTGGGGAAGAACCTTATTCAGGTGTGAGACTGACCTTAAAAATCTTTGGGAAAAGCAGATTCAGTACTGCCTTCGAAATATAATATGACCATAGGCTATATGAAGCAAAAGCAAGTGTATGTATTTGACCTTGTATTGTTACTTTCTTGTATCTGCAATACAGAAAATACTGAAAGAGAATAGGAGAGTATACACCAGAAAAAATGCATTTAAGAATTAAAATTGTCCTGCTTTAGTGCAATCCATTAAGAAAAGACTCTATTTCAGCATTTTTCAGCAGGTAGTAGGTGTCCCAGAATGGATTCAGAATTTTTCAGTATGTGTTATCTTGATGATTTCAAAGAACTGAATTATCATCATCACAAAGTTAATTCACAGAGGAGTAAAAAATTCCATGCTGTGAAACTGAATTCTGAAGTCTTATTCAGTTGAAAGTTTTGGCAATTACAGTCTGGTGCATTTATGTATTTTTTCATTTTAATGGAGAGCATCTTGCAAAGAAAATGATCAGCAGGAAACATGTAATACCACACAGTAGACTTCATCCGGATCTCAAAGTTCATCTCACATTAATCTTTAGAGTCTCTGGAACTGGTTTCTATTTACATGAGAATATTCAAGAGTCTGGTAATTAGAACCATTTATTCTCCACTGAAAAAATAAGATAGGCATGTGGGGTGGAAGGAAAGAAAATAATATCTGCACATTCTATTCTGCAGAACTGAGGAGGATTTTTCCTTTGACTGCAAAGTTATCTTTTCTAGGTCTTTGTAAACTCTATGCTGCTTACAAATATATTTTTAAACTTGAAAATGTAACTGTAAGCACTGACCTTCAGTGATTGAGTCATTTCACATCTTTAGTGGAAAAGTCACCAAAGGAAACTATAACTTTTTTAAAAAGTGTTGTCAGCGTGTGGAGTATCTCGCCAACATTGGTAACTACTATGCTAAGCATTGCAGCTCCATACAGCTCTTTTTATACTGGTTAATTTAAATCACTGAAAAAGTAACCCCGCTGTTGTTCATTTAGAGTTTGAAAAGGTCATGCCAAACTACTGTATGAACAAATTGAATACTACAGTCAGTTACTGAAAAGTCATTCCTGGATTGGAATGCCAGGCTAAGGCTGCTTAGATCATTTGAAAGATTATTAACTGACTACTATAAATGAAAAAAGGATGTGTAAACAAGCCAAATGAAACAGAGTAAAAATATTAAATGTTTAGATCCATAAATGGCTTCTTAAAATTTAAAAGCCTAGTCTGCTATGCTCAGAGCTTCCTCTGACTGCAAAGAAGTGGTTTTGAAACCTGTCAATATGAACAGACCATTAAACTCATGTTATCAAGTTCCTTGGTGAAGATTTCTTATCACTGAACTTCTGTATGAAAAGTGTAGTCTCACCACATTTTACAATAAAATAACATGCTGTGAGGGGTACACTCTTCCTGGAATGTTCCTTGAATGATGTATTTGAGACAGCTGAACCAAATACTCTGTTTTTAATGATCCATAAAACCAATAATTTGGTATCAAATTACACTGGTGTTCAGAGACACGGAGCTGGAAAGATATGGAAAATAAATGAAAAAAAAAAAAACCACCCAAGATATTAACTTAAGCATAGAAAATATATTTTATATAATAAAATAAATATAGGATTTGTGGCAGAATCAAGTCATATTAGATGTTTTATAAAGAAACCAGAACACTACCACAATAAACAGACTAGCTGCAACAGAATAACAAGAAGAAAGAAAGTAAAATCCCAGTTAGCAGTTTTCAGAATACTGTAAGATATCAAAAAGAAAAGCCCCAGAATTCTTCTGGTAAAGCTCCTTGATATTAGCTTATAGCATTTAGACTGAAAATCCCATGGGGTGGTACTAAAGCCAATGCCTTCATATGGCAGTTGTTTTTAACTTCTTTTTAAAAAAACAGTTTTATAACTGATAAAACCATAGAGCTAACCTAACATTAGACATTTCCGACATCCTCAATATAAGCAAGTGTCATTATCTGGTATCGGTATCAGTATCAGTATAAGTGCCATTATCTGATTAAGTTGTTGATGGTAGAGTTGAGGACAAGGTAGCTGTGATAAGTAAGATAAGGCTGGAAAGAGGAGTTATTCCTCCATTTCTGAACTGGTATAAACATTATAATGGCTATAACTTTCTTGTTGGAGCATATGTGTTGAAGGATATGACAAGGGGAGAATTCTTGGAAGACTTTTCTTGTAGATTTCAGGTAGGTATTAGGATGTAGATGATGCAAGTATGGCATGTCACTCATGCTAAAGTGCTTTGTTAAGTACTTGACAAGAGATGGCTACTGATTCTCCATGCTCCAAAACCAAATGGTCTGCAAAAAGTTAGTAGGTCAGAAAATAGTGCTGGAAAAAACTCAGCAGAGAAATGAAGACATTTGAATTAATGACTTGGTTTTAAGACCTACAATATTTTCCACTCAAATATGAGGAAAAACTACTTCACGGTGAGGGTGACAGAGCCCTGGAACAGGCTGCCCAGGGAGGTCGTGGAGTCCCCTTCTTTGGAGATTTTCAAGACCCGCCGGGATGCAGTCCTGCGTAATGTGCTCTAGCTCTAGGCAATCCTGCTTCAGCAGGGGAGTTGGACTAGATGATCTCTATGGTCCCTTCCAACTCTAAAAATTAAGTGAAATTCAGTGAAATATCAACCAAGTATGAATTTCTCATGTGCACTATTTTTCTTTTGGGAGATGTGAAGGGGGAATATAACGCTAATTAACTCTCGATCAGGCTTGTACTGAATTATAACACATCATGGAACATTTTTATACAGGTTAACAATAAAAATTTCTGTTATCAGTCTGACTCAATCAAACATAATTTTTGTCTACCTCAGAATCTTTTCTCCCTCAGATTTGTTAATTTATCTGTTTTATGATTAAATACTTCCCACAGTCACAACCTCAAACTCAGATTTCTCATTACTAACCTTTAAAGAACATAACATAATACTGTAGACCTTTCATGTAAGCAGCTTCTCTTGATTTCTGAAACTGAGGTAAGCAGCATGAATGCTTACTCATTTTTAGTGAGTTCTGGCATTGCCAAAAATAGGTTATGGAACTTGAGTTTCTCCCATCTAGTTTTCAGCACTTACAAGAGCCTTTAAATTATCTTTAATCCCTACTTTTCCTGAGGGACAAAGGAACATAGTCAACTGAAAGAAATGGCTATCTTGAGAAGGTGACTCAGATCTTAAGGAGGCTTTCAACACTTGTTTATCATTAAGTAGAGGCAGCCTAGAGCAAATAAGCCTGGTTAAAACGGACTCCAGTACCTGTGCTTGAATTTTTCCAGTAAGAGCAGCTAGTCTCCCACAGGAGGGATTTCTTGCCTCTTCGGGGTTAGGTGTCACAAAAGAGCTCTTCTGAGCTGAACTGTTTTGAATTATATTTTGATTACCTGAAGTACATCTCAGTCCCCTTTCAATATGTAAGTCCCTGAACTTATCCACAGGTTTAACTCAAGTCATTATTTAATGTATTTCTTAGTTTATTGAAGCTTTAACTTTGAAATTTGTTATCAACAAATTTTTACTAAAATTTTGTTTAAAAAAGAGATAATAATATGATAATAATAAATGATAATAATAAACCCCACATGATGCCTTTTCTCAGGTGCTAGTTTGTCTAAACTAGCAAAACTGTATGACACCTTCTCTATTTCTTATGAGTGTATTTCAGGAACACAAATTTTAGTCCTACTGGAAAAAAGAAAAAAAAATTGTATAATAAATAATGATAAAATAATTTGGGAAAAAAAAATATTTTCCTTCTCTTGGAACAGTTTAAAAGTTCTGTATTACTGGTTCGACTGTCCACTGACATCACATACTGCAAGGTAGAATGTAGAAAGAGAAACAGACTTGTTAGTGAAGAACTTATAAGTAGTTGAGGTTTAAATCTTACCCAGTACAAATGCAGGAAATATTATAATAGGAAGATATGGGATGAATGTTACCTACTACAACTACTTTGAAAGAGTGAAAATGTGAACTTGAAATGGAGAAGTACCAAAAAGAAAAGTGAAGACTCTGCCCAAAGGTTTTGTTACTGGGGCTTTGATTTTTTTCTGGACTAATAGTATCAGTGGAGGGAAATACTACCAATATTGTTAGAATTTGGTCCAGAATGAAAAAAGATTTATGTAACTTAGGACATTCTGCAAGAAAATGCAAAGATATTTGGATTAGAAAAATGAAATAAAAAGGAATTGTAGTAATATGCTTATGCCTCAAAATCTAAGAGTATTAATAAAGTTTTTAAAATCATAACTGCAGTTCAATAAAGATTAGAAAAACAAACCAAAACCCAATGGAGTTGGGAACCCAAAACATCTAAATAGTATGTGCTAAATAAACATAAGAGATTATTAATTTACTATTCAACAGCTGTATGATAATGCAACATGAATCCATGATATGAAGTTTTTTTCACAAGATGAAAATCTTTATTATTTCTTACTCTACATAAGTAATAGCAATGATATGACATTTAAAAATAAAGTCTTTATTTGAAAGCGTATGCTGTCAGCAGCAGCATATGATGAATGACTAGGAATTAAATGCTTGTGGTATCTACAAGGGTCAGAAGGTTATTCATAATAGTACTAGATTTCTTCAGCTAAGAATTTGGAGTGATACCTATGGGACATGGAGGTTAATCAAATCAGCTTTTGTCAAAAGCTGAAATAAAAAATAAACTATGTGTGTTTTATAATAGTGTTTTGGGTGCTTTTAATGTTATTTTATACTTTGAGCATAACAAAGACAGTTACTCTATTTTATCTTGGATGTTGAGGTTAACCATTGACCTCTATTATCTGTATGCAAACAAAAAACTGCAGGTTGAAAATATTATTAAAAACAATGTAATATATAATGAAATGAAAGAAAATATGAATTAACAGAAAACCCTTTTCATTAAACATGATTTGTTGACTAAATAGTAATTGCTATGCTAAGGAAACATAAGCACAAAGCAAAGAAATTGATTGCTTATTATGGCATCCAAATGACATTTTAATCCATGTATAACAGCAAAAAAGGAAACAGACAAAAATCTCCACTTCTGGCTACACAGATCTGCTCTCACATCATTAATGCTAACAGCAATGTTCCACAATCCATATGGTCATCCACATCAATTTAACAGAATACCAAATGAAAAATACATGTTATTATAGATAGAACTATATACAATAAATTTAGTCATTCAGATATTTTCACCTGCATTTGCTAGCAACCACATGAATTATTTTTTAAAGAGAACGTAAGATTTTTCCTTTATTGTTAAGATTTTAAAAGCACATTTGCTAATGAAAGACCGAATTTTGATACAGTATCTGCCTTGTGATGAGTAGCACTGTATTTCCCCAAAGTCTCACCCAGATCAATAAGAATACAGATGACATGAAGCATAAATTAATGTTAATCTCGTTTGTGGTTATATTTAGGCATCCCTGGTTTTAATACACTGATTGACCATTCACCAATATGCATTAAGCCCACTTGATTCTAGGTATCAGCTAAATGCATCAAGCTAAATGCATTATGTCCCCATGATCACTAGAGAGGGACATGTATTTAGAATAGATTTCAGATCATATAAGCAAAATCAGCCTTTGGAGATGCCCATGTCACATTGTTACCTATAGGACAGTAAGATGAATTGGCCCTGATTTAGACACTGCGCATGGTTGCCTAGCAAGACTATTTCAAAACACACTACCTGTCTGCCTTTTAAAAGTATGTTTTATTTTATAAAGCCAAGTAAAATATTTCTTGCCTTTCCTACAATAGTTGATAAATTGTTCAACTGGAAAGAATTAATTTCATTTAGCACTCCACAGATGCATTTCAGAAGCAGGTAACATTTTGCAAAGGAAGACAGAGTCCTAACAAAGCCTGAAGCTTGCAGAACCTACGTAGGCTTCGAAGCACTAAAGTTTATCTTAGGCAAGACAGCATTCATGATTTACGTACTGATACTATTATTTATTAAACTTCTCTGTTGCCATTCATTTCAACAATATATTTGCATTAAATAAATGGATTGAAGCAAGACATAAAAGGACATTAAACTTTTTCAACATTTTACTATATTAAGAGTTAGATTCATTTTCCAGATGAGATATTACAGAGGGAGTTCTGAGAAATGAATTCATTCAATAAAGCTTTCCATATTCCATATACAACATTTCAGTTAAGTGAACTCACTTTGCTTCAGTTCCTGAAATGAAGCCTGGGGATAATATTTCCTTTCGTGTCTCCTTCATCTGCTTTTTCTAACTTTGGCTGCAAATTTCCAGGTAGCCAAGTACCGTTAAGTAACTTTGCACTATTCACTTGCCACTGGATTTCAATAGGACTTATACTCTCACTCCCACTGATTTTTCTCTAAATCACAGGTTGTAATATGACAATATGTATTGATACTATCTAGTTAGATAGTTCTAATGGAGAATCCAGAAGCCATTTGCAACTTCCAGTTATCGCAACAGTACCAATAAACATAGTGAAATCCCATGTGGCTTTCTACTTAAGGAGGATGAACACGTCCTATAGTGACATGTATAGAAATCTAGAGCTGAAACTACATGAAATCATAAATTTCATACTACTTCTATGCAGAAATACACTGTTCATCAATTTTTTTTCCTCCGAAGACTGTATTTCTCTTTAACAGAGGTTATGAAAGGGTGCTTGACATGTTATAATTAGTGATAGAATAAGACAAATAATGTTTGTGGGGTGTTTTGATATTAACTACGGTGTATCATACAGTTATTATTACTTTTTTCCCCCTTTTTATTTGGTGTATTATATTTTTAATGTCTTGCAAGATATCTGTATACTTTATATAGAAAATATATGCAATATAGACACTTTTATTACATGTATCCTTATCCTTTTTCTTTTAAACTAATAAATTCAGTGGTAAACTAATAAAACACCCATCCAATTCAGTTATTTTACTGATAGCAAATCACAAGAAATCTCTTACTTGTGTTTTCCACTGGTCTACAAAAATGATTAAACGCCCTTGCTCACAAATCATGTTCTATTCCTTCATTTTGAACAGTAAAGCAGCAGTCCTCCTCCTTCCATTTCCTAGTGTATAGAAATTATAAATTTATTATCAGTTACAATAAATAGTAAGCTAACAGAGTAAAGAAACAAAAGGCCAGTCCTTACATATCACTCATCTTTTTATGTACTATCATAAAAAATGCAATCAATAAAGATACTCAAGCTATCCTACTCCCAGCCTATGGTTCAAAGAATATGGGACACCACCACAGTATCTTTAAAAAATGATTTTCACTTTTGTAAAAAAAATTGTCCCATCTCTTTCTTGAATTGACAGCAGTCTTGTCAACTGACCAAATATATTTAAATTAAATTTAATTTAAAATTGGCAAGTGAAAATCCAAACTTAATATCAGATTATCATATCTGTCTTGATACAAGTTGCTTTCACTTTGACTTTCAGTCATTTTACTTCCAAAGAAGAACCAGTAGTATGAAACAGACAAGGCTGACAGAGAACAACAAGCTATGGTTCATGAATGCATTCATCAGTTTGTGAGTTTTCAGTGCAGTGAACTTGTAACTACCTCGCCTTTGGCTAAAAAGACTGTGGATTCAAATCTTACACCAAGACCATGACTCTCTTAAAACCAGTAGAGACATTCTAACAAACTTATGACAAATTAGTAAATAACTTTAAAATAAAACCTCTTTCCCTAATACCAAATTCTTAGACTATGCATGATATAAATGTCCAGCAGTAAAATGTTTAATGATGCTAAAAGAGAGTAATTGTTCCCTACAACTTCAAAACAAGTAGGATCAGAATTAATTTCAGGATTACTTATTGCAGGTTCAGAAAAGCAGCTTTTCTATGGTCGTGTTTTGAATAATATTTAAAAAGATGAAAGTAAGTTTGTTTGGTTGGCTTTTAAGTAAAGGTCTATATATTGAGGAAGAAAAGGCACTGTCAAGAACTCCCAGTTTCCAGACATCAGTGCATGCATCTTAGTGTTCTACACGCCGTGTTTTGATGTTACAGGAAATAACTTTTTAATTCTCTGAGGTGTCTGCCCAAGTATCTTGCTTATTCTAACTGAAAGGATATATCTTCACACCTCTTTGCATTTTTCCTTTACTTTAGAAAAATAATCATAACAATAATAAAAATTGTAAAAGTTCTCACGTAATAATGGCTGCTGACTTTGATTAAACAACTAGCCCACGAGGAGAATATTTGCATAGCAACTAATAAAAACTTGATTATGAAAAGAATTATGGCATAAACCAAAGTATTTTCTATTACTAGTCATCTATTTAAACATTAATTGTAAGGGTTAAATGGCTGTACAATCCATCAAAGGCCTTTAATTCTTCAAACATCCCATTTATCAGGATGTTTTGAAGAAGCTAATCACAATAAACATGTTTCTTCATCACTCTTAGACATATATAATTAATTAAAAGTTTACTATCTGAAAATCCATTCTTATACCAAACTGCATGAATAATTTTAAAATTATGACAAATTTACCAAATAGAAAACTTAAACCAACATATTTTTCAGAAGATTTTTTTCCTGTTATATATGTATGACTATGCAATATCAAAAAGACCACTCTAAGATTACATTAATATCCATTGTTTTTAAAAGTTTATTTTTAAATCTAACTGTACAATCATGAATCTATTAATATTTCCTTCTCAGTAAGGTGCAAGAAATTTGTCAAACAAATCCCTAAAAATGACAAAGTTTACTGCCATGTTTTCTACTCCATCTGTATAATTTCTCTTTTTATCCTCCTTCAGTTATTATTTTCAATAAGCAGTTTCCTACACACAGGTGCATATAGGGACACCTAGTGGCAGTAGCTGATGAAAACTCCCCGGTCAGAAGATCTGGAGTCACCAGTGGTATGAAATCCAGATCACACTGAATAGCCAGAACATGGAACTTCAGTTCATTGTAAGGCTTCACTGCTTTTATTGGAGTGAGTCCATGTACTTAAAAAAAAAAAACCAAACCAAAAACAGAACAAAAAACCCCAAAACATTTCTGACTTCTTTTTAACACAACGTAACACAGTTATAATGCCTCTTAGGCAGAATGGTTAAATAATAGATTAATTTTTAAATACCACTATGTAAATAGAGCTTCATATTTATTTAGAAAAAGATCAAACTGTCTCATTAAGAGTCAGACTAGTCTATGTTAAGTGAATGCATTCATATATATATGTGAAACTAACATGTATCAGTTTTATATTTTGTAAATATATGTTTAAATACACAATGTAGAAATCCAAATTACTAGATTTGGTTTTTAGAAATCAGCTTGAGAATTTAGTTTTGGGGGGGGGGGGTATTTTTATAGATTACTATGTGTGCAGATAGGCTATCTTAAATAACACTTGCAAAAGTGTAGAACAACTGATTATTCTCAAGAAAAATTATTTGAATGATAAAATATAACGCTAACTGTTATCCACTTATAGTCAGATGGGGGTAAGTTTAAAAAAATATATAGATGCTCCTACCTATAATTTACAGTGTTTAGATCTAGATCCAGTATTCAGAAACCACTGAAATAGACTAAGTTCTTGCTGGGTACCTTCATGTGCCTCAAGGATCTACATTCCTTGCTGTAAATTTTACTGTCATTAACATTTGACTAGGAAGCAATATTTTCCCAGACATTAGAAATCACATTAGTGCAGCTACTACTGAGACACTTGGAAGTCTAATTTGCAATCACTGATTTTCAATTTCTGACTTCCCTTGCTTGTTTTTCTTGTGTGGAATACTTCAATAGAAATTCTCATGGGATACCTAAGGAAAAAGATAGGTCAGCCTCTATGTTTGGAGACTCATCATATTAAAGTTTCTATTATCTAATCTGGAGTAAGAATTTTAACCCAGCTCCTTCTATTGAATGTTTTAACTATTAAGACAGAAAACACCTGGTAATTCACTGAGATTCTCCTGTTAAATCTGTTTTGCTTACTGTCGGAAAATTAAAGCAGAAAGAAAAGAAGAATAAATATAATAGATTTGTAACTTAGGGTTACCCCTGTGTGTAAGAGTATGTATAAATCTCTGTATAAATTCTATCCTATAATTTCCAACAGAAAAACCAAGAAGCCACCCCAGAGGAAGTGTTCAGACCCACATGAAATCAGAATCCTTGTATTTCAGTTATTATGGGTAGATTTAGATACATAATATTAGAATATTGGATGTAATATAATTTTAATTATTTGATAAACAAAAGTAAAGCAAGGAGATAAGAGAATTGAAAAGCCAGATCTAATGTATAATGACAGAACAGTTTAGGAAATTTTAGAGATTTTTTTTTCTACATGTCACTTAATCCATTACATGACATATTGAGAATGCTGAAAGTTTAGCAAGTATTTTGGGGAGAACGGAACTGAGTTGAATATGATTTTCATAAGAAGTAGTAATAGGAAGCACAGGAAGACAGAGCTGGAAGAGACATTCTAAATTTCTACATCCTCAGAGTTGTGGGTTACCATATACTAGATATGTAGTACAAATAAAAAATAAAATAAAATAAAATAAAATAAAATAAAATAAAATAAAATAAAATAAAATAGTCTACAGCACTTTTACTCCAGATGGTGCTACACACTTTCCAGTACTGAAACAAACCCTTTAATTTTGCAGTAAAGACCCAAAGCCAGACCTCTAATAGTCCTTGGGAAAGAGAAAAAAGGCGGGAAGAATAGGAACAAGGGCACCGCCAATGGTCTACTGAGGCCCCTGCAACAGAAGGAAATATGTTAGAAATTGCTTGCAGAATGTTTTAGGAATTAAAACATGCCCCACTTCACAAAGGAAAACAAAAGAAAGAAAGAAATTAACAGATTCAGAATCTAAATTATACAATAAGGGAAGAAAACATCCTTCCCGACCTAAGAGCCTGCAGTGAACCCTGAGGCAGAAAACAGATACAGTATAAATGTAGAACAACCATATTCCATCTTGTTCAAAAAGATCTTTTCTTCCTAACTCAGCACAAATGTCACTTTCCTAACAGGAGCTGTCCCATTCAATCGCACAATGCTTTCTGTAAGCTTTTCAAGTTCTGTCTTAAAACAACTTTGGTTTATTGGCCTGGTTACCTATTTGGAAGACATTTCCAGTATCTCATTTCTCAGATGGTCAATAAATTTCTTCACATTTCTATGATATGTTAAAATATAGTCAATACATAAGTATTTGATGGCATGCCAACGTAAGTGTTTAGTTCAAACACTGTCTGCCTTTTTACAGTTTTTAACTATAAATGCATTTGTAAGGAATCACGTGCCCTTTTAATAGCTATTTGGCTTTGTATGCTTTTTTTTTTTTTAAATAAACTCTTTTGTAGACACATTTTCCATACTGTAATTACCCTAGTTTCTTTCTGATCTTTAAATTTTGTTTTAGATCTTCTCTGAATGTATTACTAAATCCATGCATAATAATCATGACTTATGAAAAAGCACATCATTTACAATAGTATTAATTCTGTCCCACCTATCAGAACCACAAAATCATCCAATAGTTTGGTTTGGCAGGGACCTTTAAAGGTCATCCAATACAACTCCCCTGCAATGAGGAGGGACATCTGCAACTATGTCGGGTTGCTCAGAACCCCATCCAACCTGACCTTAAATGTTTCCAGGGATGGGGCATCTATCATCTATCTGGGCAACCTGTTCCAGTGTTCCACCACCTTCATTGTCATTCCTTATATCTAGCCTTATCTACCCTCTTTTAGTTTAAAAACTTTACCCCTTGTCCTATCACAACAGGCTCTGCTAAAAAGTCTGTCTCCATCTTTCCTGTAGGTTCCCTCACAATAAGATCTCCCCAGAGCTTTCTCTTCTCCAGGCTGAATAACCCCAGCTCTCTCAGCCTGTCCTACCAGGAGAAGGAAGACCCCATCTTTTAACATCCATCCCACTTATTTTACTTACATGGCTTAAGTTTTTTACTATATTTCAGTTTTCTGTGCAAGTTTTGGTTTAACAAGGTTTCGCACCATTCTTTCTTTGCTTTTTATACCTTCTAATTATTGATGCAGATTTCTCATTGCTAATCAAGGACTCTTTTCCATTCATTATAAGTTTTGTGCTTATCCTTAATAACTTGCTTAAAGTTTTTACCTTCTGGGAATTCTTTTCATCCCTGATGTTTGGGGTTTTTTTTCCTTCCCCTCTCTCCCAGTGTAAACATTCAATACTGTTTGCATTTTTTTACATAAAGTAATATCATGCCTGATCCGAATTCTAAGTGTGGTGCTTCTCCCTCAAAACTATCTCCCTAAATTTTTTTGTTTCTTGGTTTGCCTTTCTGAAACACTGCACTGTGCTACAGATCCTCCACATTTTCTGTCTTGCAACTTCACATAAAGTGGAAAAGCTCAAAAGCACCAGATTTAAGATTATCTTCTGTCATCAGTTTTTTCTGCAGATCCAGCCATTTACTGAAATTAAGCCTAAATTATCCTTGCCTCTTGCTTGCTCAATGTCTATTACATAGACGTAACGTCTTAGTCAAATATCTTGTTCAAATTCATATCAACCCCAGCATCATTGGTTGAATTTTTTTCTGATATTTGCTTGGGAGAAATCACACAAATTTGCATGATCACACCATATGAATTTTTACTTTTTTCCCCGAATTTGTAGGCATTATTATCCAGATCAAATCTGTACCAGTAGACTAGACTGATGTAGCCCAGGATACGGTTGGCCTTCTGGAATGCATTGCCATGAAGCCTTTTTTCTACCCTTTGCTCGATGATTTTCATTCAAGCAGACACTATCTCATTTTCACCCTCAAATTTAACTTCCATTGCTTAACAATCTTTACCCCTTAACAGTTTTTAGTGTATTAACATGAAATTATTCCACCACCTTTTTTGTCTTTCCTAAACAGTGCATATCCATCACTTCCAAAATACTTCATGTACGACTTCGATACTTCCATGTTCCTGTTTTTCCATAATGTCTGGTTCCACACTCTGTATCAACTCTTCCTGCTACTCTCATTGATCAAAGTACTACAGAAAGGGGCTAGACCTTTTACACTTAGAAGTTATTTTAAATATAATCCATGTATTCATCGTATATTTTAGTTTAGCTATCTTTTCTGTTGTTCCATCCTCCGTCACATCCCTCTATTTGTATTTCATATCAGGATTATATGAATAACTTCCAATTTTCCTCCGGAGTTTTTCAGTTTAAACGTTTGTAGGACCTCCTGGTTTAACGAAAGCCAGATGAAAGATAAATTAGAAAAAGGGAACATGCTATAGCAATAAAGGTCTCTATTTCTCATAATTTAGCAGCATTTATTGTTTGATGTTAGTGTGCTCATGTTTATAATGACAGTCCTAGATCAAATATTCTGAGCTAACTTTCCACTGTAAGGAATACTTTCAAATTATGTAGACTTCATTCAAACAGAGTCAAATTCCTTACTGCTTTCAGAAAGGAATACAGAGATGTGCCCTCTCATGCTAGTCATGCATATTTAAATAAATATTCTGCCAAACTCTACAGAACTTTAAGGTATTTTACTAAAAATATAATGTTAATCAAAGTAAGAATGAATGGAACAGCAGCATGATAGTTCTACAATAATGTTAACCTCATGTGTGCTACTAAAATAATCTAGCAGTCTAACAACTTGGAAGTGAGATTTTATTAAATTGGATTTTCTATTCATTATGCTTTTTAATATCTTATTAGCCCAGCCCCAGAATAATTAAACTGAAACACATGTACAATGCTGACCTTTACATAATAGTTTTAAGATGATTTTATAAGGTTTAGGAAATGTCAACTTTTCCGAAACGGTTTCATTGAAAGAGTTAAGCTCAGTCTGGCTGCCGGGATTATTTAAAATACCTTTCTCTCTTATGAATAAAAAGTATTTATCTGTGTCTAATTTTGTGTATCAGAGAGAAAAACAGCATAGAAACACAGACAGTTGCTATAAATACAACAGGCCTTAAAAATATAAGTGTATATGCATAAAACCCCATATACTCAAAATACAGAATTATTAATTCAGAACAAAAACGTTTTTCAAAAGTAGTGAGGTCATACAAAATGCCTGTAAAACATCCCTATTTACTATCTCTGATTTTTTTTTATTGCACTACCATCATATATTTCACATGGAACATTAAAAAAGATTTAAAGAGTGCGCGTGTCTGGGGGGAAGTGCCTAGTGTGCTTTGGTATTGCCTTCCTGACTAAAACTAGTCTCCTGGCACTCAACCTAAAGCCACTCAAAACCTTTCACTGAATCAACTTTTTTTTTTTTTTTTTTGCATCAAAACAGAAATGTCAGAGATTCTTTAATAACAGAAGTAAGTATTTTGTCCCACTGAGAAGCTTTCCAGAAGCTTCTACAAGGAATTTTACCTGATTTATAGAAGAAGTTCCATCCAAACACCAGATCTTGCTTATTTCAGGCCTAGGGAAGAGGAATTGAGTCACACTTCTTTTACATTTGCAAAGAGAAGAATACACCCTTTAGGGAAGGCTGACCATTAAGAAAAAGGTGATTCTTTACAATCATCCCTGGCTTTAGTACGGGATGTTAAGATACAAGTTGACAGAAGTCTGCTGGAGATACAGAGGTGAGAAATTCACTTTTGCTATGCATGGTATTCTTCCCTTTTCAGTGTTTAGACTCACAGAAGGCACAACTACATCTAGCATTAGCTGGATTCCAACCTCTGTGCTGTGCACATGGGATGCAGTTTATGTATTCCTGTATGCAGAACACCTATTTGATTTACATACTAAGATTCACACAGCGCATAACAGTAATGAACACACAATTGCGAACACGTGCACATCTCTGCATGTAACCAATTAAACTACCTTTTTTTTTTTTAAATTTTGAAGATCAGCCAAACACACATAATTTCGCGGCAAATAAAATCCTAAAGCTAAACGTAAAGAAACCCATCATCATCATTGCCATAGTAAGCTTTGCTCGGAAAAAAACCCGAAACACCCTCCACCTTCCGTAGGCAAACGCAATAACGGCAGTTTCTCCCAAACGGCAACAAAGAGAAGGCACTCAGCACAGCGTCGCGTCCCCCGCCTCTCCCCGCAGCCTTCACCCACGCCCCCCCTCCGGGCCAGCACCACCGCGGTGTCCCCCCCCGACGCCTGCCCGGAGGGGCTGCCGGCGACTGGGGTACCACGACCCATCCGCCGCCCTGCGCTGCCACCTGGCGGCGGCGGGAGGTACAGCACCGCGCCGCACCGCGCCGCGGCGGTAGCCCGCGGCCGGCCAGGCAGCCCCACGGCGGCGGCCACCCTAGAGCGCCGCCGGTACCGGGGCCTCCCCTCGTTATCTCGGGGAGCGGGGATGAAGGGCACATCCTCAGAGTCGCTTAGTTGTCGCGGCTGCATCCCCCCTCCGCGCCCCGCCGCTGGGGTGGGCAAAGGAGGAAAGGTAAAATAACCGACCCCGACACAAACCACCGCGACCACCCTCTTCCCCGCCGTCTCCGCGGATGCAGCGGAGCCTTCCTTACAGTGAGCAGCGGCGACCGCCGGGCCACCGGCGACCGCCGCCCCGCTCAGCTCCGCGCCGC
>NW_015090999.1:3509917-3570653 GCF_001431845.1 Calidris pugnax | reverse complement strand
ATCTGAACCTCTGTAGGGAGCTGGCGAACAGCAGCACGCAGTCATCACAGAGGGGTTTCCAGGGCGGGATTGCAACCTTGCATATAGCCAGCTACAACTTTATTTTCTTTACCTCCCATCCCCCTCCCCTCTTTATTATTTTTTTTTTTTTTCAGAGAAAGGGAAAAAGGAGGAGGGAGGGAATATTGTATTTGCCTCCTTTACTAGCCATAATTGAATTAAAGTTGTAAAATGCCTGGGAGTTTAACACTGACCGGGCAGGTTTTCAATGGCTTTTTTTTTTTTTTTTTTCTCTGAAGAACTGTCGGTTAATGGATGAATGGATCTGATCGAGCTGAGAAAGAATATGCTAGATACATGCCTTTGAGTAAGATTTCTGCTGCCTTTATGCAGTGAAGCCTTTTGCTTTAATTCTGATCCAATTGACGTCTGGTCAGAATTAGAGAGAGATTCGCCGAGATTTCCGATTTCTTGCTGCATGACTGCCTTTGCTGCAAGTGCTAGTTTTGCAGCCTTGAACCTGATGCCACAGGAGATCTCTTGCAGTACTGAGACTTGCCGGTTTTTAAGATACGTTCCTTCAAACCAGAGTTGTGGCATGAGGATTGGAGCTCTGAGGTGGACGATAGAAAATGCAAGCCTGCTCCAAGATCCCAGCATTTAAGCCTGGATGATTTATTAGTCTTCCCCTACCGACACACACAATGCATTTATTTTCCCTATTCATATTGATTTTAGACTAGTAGAAGTAGAAGAAAGCCAGGAGTCAGAAAGACTGCAAGAAGGAATGGAAATGGGATTTGTTACGAGCTAGGTGAAATTCAGGCACTAAATTACTGACGTAGGTCAATGGTAGGGTTTCCCTTCCACCCCCCTTGGCTTTCAATCAGCCTGGGTGTCTTCTCCCCTAAAGAATGAAGAGTACTGACAGCCATCGCTGCTTATAATCAGTAACTCTGATGCTTGGAGTGTTGGCGATGAGATATTTCCATGAGACCTATTTAGATCTCTTCAATTCTACCAGGCTAGTTTTGCAGAACGTTGGGAATAAGCGGTATGTCAGATATGGCTGAGACTCTGAAGATGGTCCGCATGTTTTACATTTTTCACCAATTTTGGGTGAGTGGTTAAAACATTTCCTTTAAGAGACTGAGTGTGTGTGTGTGTGTGTGTGTAGTGTGTAAGAACTGAAGACCTCTGCTTGATAGTCAGCTCTGTTACATTGTATATAGCTCGGGGGTGGGGGGGAGATAATAAAATCAATTTAAATTATTTTCTTGTGTAAAGATACAAAATTTCTCTTACTGAAGAGAGCTGTAAGTGCACTGAAGTAGGAGGTTAATATATTTAATCTCATTACTGAAGAATTCCTCCACAAAAGTCACCTGGGGGTGCATGTGTGTGTGTGTGTGTGTGCACGTCGGTGTGGGTGTGGGTGTGCTTTGTAAATGTATAGATAGAAAAAAAAATCATAAAAGAGTTTTAAGAAATGTGTGGTGTGGAGAATGTGTCAGTATTCTCTCTGTTGAATTAAGCTGCCGTTTTCAGCACTGAGCATTTTTCTTTGGATTCATACCATGGCATTTCCACCACTGCTTAAAAATCAAGGTAGAAGGAGGGGAAGACCTTGGTGCGCTGTTCACTGGGGAGGTTCTGAAGGGAAGGGGGATCCGGATAATAGGGGAGGTGGGAAACCTCGTAAAATGGTGCTTCTTTTCTCTTAAATTAGAACCGTGAAACTGAACTGACAGCCATTTTATGTATATTTATGGGGCTGGTCATGAAAAAGAAATCCAAGGAAGCATTGAAATGCCCCCCACACAAACAGAACCAGAACAATTCCTACTGTGTCCTCACCTTCTTAAACACCGCAGGCATTTGACTTGCTAGGAGTTGCCCATCAACCTTTTAATCAATGCATGTCATCCAGTTTTCAGAAGTGTGGGAATTAGAAGTGACAGGAGGATGGTTTTGTTTGATTAAAAATCCATTCTCTACCCCACTGAAGATATATATAAACTTTGTGTCCATTTTAAATTTTATGGGGCTATGCTATTATGCCACTTTCTTTTTTTCTCCTTATCCTTACAGGAAATAAAATGTATGCTTGCTGCTCTACAGTAACTTTGGAACAGGACCTCAACAAAAAAATGCATATCTGGATGCTGCAGACGATCGCGTTTGCTTTAACATCGCTAGTCCTTTCGTGGGCAGAAAGCATCGAGTATTATGGGGAAATCTGTGATAATGCGTGTCCTTGTGAGGAGAAGGACAGCATCTTAACAGTGAGCTGTGAAAACAGAGGGATCATCAGTCTTTTTGAGATCAGTCCACCAAGGTTCCCTGTCTACCACCTTTTGTTGTCTGGGAACCTTCTGAACAGGCTGTACCCGAACCAGTTTGTCAATTACACGGGGGCTTCGATTTTGCATCTGGGGAGCAATGATATACAAGACATCGAAACCGGGGCCTTTCATGGTCTGAGAGGTTTAAGGAGGCTGCACCTGAACAATAACAAGCTGGAACTTTTACGGGATGACACCTTCCTTGGCCTAGAGAGTTTGGAATACCTACAGGTCGATTATAATTACATTAGCGTCATTGAACCCAATGCCTTCAGCAAACTGCATTTGCTGCAGGTGCTGATTCTCAATGATAACCTCCTCTCCAGTTTGCCCAACAACCTTTTCCGTTTTGTGCCCTTAACTCACCTGGACCTGAGGGGTAACCGACTGAAGCTGTTGCCCTATGTGGGCCTTTTGCAGCACATGGATAAAGTGGTGGAGCTGCAGCTGGAGGAAAACCCCTGGAATTGCTCTTGTGAGTTGATTGCACTGAAGGATTGGCTGGACAGTATCTCCTACTCTGCTCTGGTGGGAGACGTGGTTTGTGAGACCCCTTTCCGCTTGCATGGTCGAGACTTGGATGAAGTCTCCAAGCAGGAGCTTTGCCCAAGGAGGCTCATCTCGGATTATGAAATGAGACCGCAGACGCCGTTGAGCACCACTGGGTATTTCCACACTACCCCAGCCTCGGTCAATTCCGTGGCCACTTCTTCTTCAGCTGTTTACAAATCCCCCTTGAAGCCCCCCAAAGGAACCCGCCAACCCAACAGAACGAGGGTGCGCCCCACTTCCCGCCTGCCCTCAAAAGACCTGGGATACAGCAACTATGGCCCCAGCATTGCCTACCAGACCAAATCCCCGGTGCCTTTGGAGTGCCCCACTGCCTGCACTTGCAACTTGCAGATTTCTGACCTGGGCCTCAATGTCAATTGTCAGGAGAGGAAGATTGAGAGCATTTCTGAACTGCAGCCCAAACCCTATAATCCTAAGAAGATGTATCTGACGGAAAACTACATTGCTCTGGTACGGAGGGCAGATTTCGTGGATGCCACTGGGCTGGATTTGCTGCATCTGGGCAATAATCGGATCTCGGTCATTCAGGACCGGGCTTTTGGGGATTTAACTAATTTGCGAAGGCTGTACCTGAACGGGAACCGGATCGAGCGGCTGAGCCCAGAGCTGTTCTATGGGCTGCAGAGCCTGCAGTACCTCTTCCTGCAGTACAACGTCATCCGGGAGATAGAGGCGGGCACCTTTGAACCTGTCCCCAACCTGCAGCTCTTGTTTTTGAACAACAATCTGCTGAGGTCTTTGCCAGGGAACATTTTTTCTGGTCTCTCCCTCTACAGGCTGAGCCTGCGGAGCAACCACTTCTCCTACTTGCCAGTGAGTGGGGTGCTGGACCAGCTGAAATCCCTGCTGCAGATCGACCTGCACGAGAACCCCTGGGACTGCACCTGCGACGTGGTGGGCATGAAGCTGTGGTTGGAGCAGCTCAACACAGGTGTCCTGGTGGACCAGGTTATCTGTGAATCCCCTAAGAAGTTTGCCCAGAGCGACATGCGGGCCGTTCGGGCGGAGCTGCTGTGCCCCGACTACTCGGACATCGTCGTCTCCACGCCCACGCCGTCCCCGGGCCAGCTGCCGGCCAGGACCACCCCCTCTTCCTCCACCGTGCACCTCAACGGAACGGCGGCGGCGGGCGGCTCCGCGCCCGCGGGCGGTGCCGGCGGCGGCAGCTCCTCGGTGCCCCTCTCGGTGCTGATCCTCAGCCTGCTGCTGGTCTTCATCATGTCCGTCTTCGTGGCGGCGGGGCTCTTCGTCCTGGTGATGAAGCGGCGCAAGAAGGGTCAGGGTGACCACGCCAGCGCCAACAACTCCGACGTGAGCTCCTTCAACATGCAGTACAGCGTCTACAGCGGCGGCCACCATCACCACCACCACCCCCCCCATCTTCAGCAGCACCCGCCCCACCGCGGCGGCGGCGGCGGGGGGGGCGGCGGCGGAGGGGGCGCGGCGCTGCCCAAAGTGAAGACCCCCGCCGGCCACGTCTACGAGTACATCCCGCACCCCCTGGGCCACATGTGCAAAAACCCCATCTACCGCTCCCGGGAGGGCAACGCGGGCGAGGATTACAAAGACCTCCACGAGCTCAAGGTCACCTACAGCAGCCACCCCCTGCAACCCGGTGGGGGCGCGCCGCCGCCCCCGCCACCCCCGCCGCCGCCGGCGCCCGGCGGGGAGGATGCGCCCGCGCGCAGCCCCGCGTACAGCGTGAGCACCATCGAGCCGCGGGAGGAGCTGCTCTCCCCGGTGCAAGACGCCGACCGCTTTTACAGGGGCATTTTGGAGCCCGACAAACACTCCTCCTCCTCCACGCTGGGCACACCCGGCTCCACCCTCCCCGACTACCCCAAACTCCCCGCCGCCTACACCTACTCCCCCAACTATGACCTTAGGCGTGCCCACCAGTACTTGCACCCGGGGCCGGGGGACGGCAGGCTCCGGGAGACGGTGCTCTACAGCCCCCCGAGTACTGTCTATGTGGAGCCCAACAGGAACGAGTACCTGGAGCTAAAAGCAAAACTAAACGCAGAGCCGGACTACCTCGAAGTGCTGGAAAAACAGACCACATTCAGCCAGTTCTGAGAAACAGCCCCCCTTTTCCCCCACCCCACGTGAGCTCCTTCAACATGCAGTACAGCGTCTACAGCGGCGGCCACCATCACCACCACCACCACCCCCATCTTCAGCAGCACCCGCCCCACCGCGGCGGCGGCGGCGGGGGGGGCGGCGGCGGAGGGGGCGCGGCGCTGCCCAAAGTGAAGCCCCCCGCCGGCCACGTCTACGAGTACATCCCGCACCCCCTGGGCCACATGTGCAAAAACCCCATCTACCGCTCCCGGGAGGGCAACGCGGGCGAGGATTACAAAGACCTCCACGAGCTCAAGGTCACCTACAGCAGCCACCCCCTGCAACCCGGTGGGGGCGCGCCGCCGCCCCCGCCACCCCCGCCGCCGCCGGCGCCCGGCGGGGAGGATGCGCCCGCGCGCAGCCCCGCGTACAGCGTGAGCACCATCGAGCCGCGGGAGGAGCTGCTCTCCCCGGTGCAAGACGCCGACCGCTTTTACAGGGGCATTTTGGAGCCCGACAAACACTCCTCCTCCTCCACGCTGGGCACACCCGGCTCCACCCTCCCCGACTACCCCAAACTCCCCGCCGCCTACACCTACTCCCCCAACTATGACCTTAGGCGTGCCCACCAGTACTTGCACCCGGGGCCGGGGGACGGCAGGCTCCGGGAGACGGTGCTCTACAGCCCCCCGAGTACTGTCTATGTGGAGCCCAACAGGAACGAGTACCTGGAGCTAAAAGCAAAACTAAACGCAGAGCCGGACTACCTCGAAGTGCTGGAAAAACAGACCACATTCAGCCAGTTCTGAGAAACAGCCCCCCTTTTCCCCCACCCCCACCCCCGCCAGCCACAGCAGCTCCTTCTCTAGAGTATTTGTATTTAACAACCACACGCAAAACAAAGAAACGTAAATGCCGACCTCCCCCTCCCACCTCGGCCCCCTTCTTTTTTCCCCCCTTTAATTCATTTTATTGTAGGGTGAAGTGCCTTGGCACAGGATTTTTCAGCTTCGGGGAATGATTCTGAAAGGGTGTGCTGTTTATTTTATTTTATTTTCAGTTGGCTGTGGTTTTTTTATTTATTTTTTTTTTTTTAAACAGTGCAAGTAGGAAACCACCTATTGTGTAAATTGGGCACATCATTGGTATTGTGCGTGTGTCCGTGTGTGCTTGGGGAAGGTGGCAGGAGGGTCTTGTCAGGTGATATTCAGGTTACAAGTACAAAAGTCATGGTCACTTTTTTTTTTTTTTTTTTTTGTATACGGGCATTGTTTAATTTTGTTTTCTTTCTGGTTGAAGAGTACAGCGCACATTTTCCCCTTTTAGCCATGGGTGAGTCTAAATGGCTTTTATGGAGAGATTAGCACACCCCGACTTTAATACAAGGTTTCCTTTTTTTAAGGATGTGTTTGTATGCTTTCTGGACTTTTGAATTAAAAAATATATTATGATCTTTAAAAGGATCACTGTAGATGTGGACAAATCATTAAAGAGTGCAGAGATATATGATCCATAACTGGTTAGTGAAAATAACTTATTGATTAAATATAAAAAAATATTTTATTGTAGCACCTATTTTTATATGCACATTAGCATTTCTCTTTCCTTCACTATTTTAGAGCCTAATCCTGCAAATTCTTACTCACTTGAGTATCTCTACTTGTGAAAGAGTCCCAGCTTAGGCCTTCATCCTGCAGGCACTTAAGCACATGGACAACTTTACCAATACGTCTAGTCCCATAGACTCACTCATTGAGCAAAGTTAGTCAAATGCCCAAAACATTAGGATAGAGGATGCAGAACTATTCTTACAAGTAAAACTATTGGGATGTTTTAAGTGTTTCTTCTTTTTTTTTCAGGATGGGGTCCAAAGTCTGTGGATTGCTTTAAAGTGTTGCGCTACATTGAGAGCTTTTTTCCAAAGCTGATGTAGTATCAGAAGGACCTTTTAAATCATTACAGATAATGCCAATTATGACCAAGTCTTAACAGACAATCTAAGACATAAAATCTGAAAAAATTCATGTTTCTCTATTTAAAAATATACCTTTTAGCAACCTCCTGCTCAGGCATCTGGTTGGGCAAACTAATGAGGGACATGAAGAAGGCACTCATTTTAGCAGGAAAAAAAAAAAAGTGTTTCAGTTTTGATTTGTCAGGTGTTTTGTTTTTTTTCTCTTTTTTCCTTTTTTATTAGTTAACCAAAATATAATGATTTTACAACTGTTGTAGCCATTTTCTGGTTGTTTAATCAAGTACAATTGCACTTGTACAGATCCACGTGTTTGCTGGCGCCCTGAAAGACCAAATGATGGACTGTACACATCTATATACAATCTCTTTACCCCTTTGGGCAGCAGGCAATGGCAAGGATATTCATAAACACAGCATCACTGTAAGATGGGACAACTTATGTCTCATATGTATCCCAGCACATGTGATTTTTTAATAATTTCTGAATAAACACTTGATAAATATTTCAAATGTAAGATCATGAAGTAATGAGTATCTGAAGTTTAAAATTTCTTGCCAAAATCATCTGCTATTATGTTGGATTCTCTTCACTAGCAATTATGGCTTGTAAGAAAGATCTAACATTTTTAGGCAAAACATATTTTCAAAACATGACATATGGTAATTACCAGCACACATAACATGGGTCAGAGAGCAACACAGGGATATGTGTTTCACCAACATATTGAATAGGATAGTTTTATATTTACATTTTGTTTCATTACTGAAGTGTTCTTTAATACATGGAACAGGATAAGTGATATTTTACATGTGGTTTTGTCTTTCTTCATTAGTTTATCCTGTTTGATATCATTTGCAGAGTTGCTCACTAGTACATCTTTTATTGCAAAAGGACTCTGTTCTGTTCTGCTTTTCCTATCCATGTACAATCTGTCACTTTCTACAAAAAACAAAGCTATATAACTGGTTTCTTGGAATTCAAGATAAATGTTTTGTTGGCATGTGTTCTTCCCTCTATGCCACCCACACTGAGCAAAAGCAAAGAAAAAAAAAAGCATGACTGTATTTAGCTTGGACAGTTTAGTAAGTGGAGTGTTATTTCAGTTTGAAATGCAGATATGAGGAGCGTTCTTCTGTCACAAGAGACATGACACATGGCTATTCCATACACTGCACTCAATCTCCTGAAGACATTGACAATAGTGAGAGGTGTGAATGTTGCTGCCTGAGGTGCAGTTTTGGAGCCCTAATTTTGAATTACTGCCTATATAACTATTGCTGAAACCAGTGGCCTGGTTCTCCTTCCGTTTAAACTCAGTAGACGGCACGCTGTTGTTAAATGGGTATAAGTAAGAAAATTTTCAGCCTCACTGGCTTTGCCATTCACTAAGAGAAAGGCTGACTCAGTAAAGATTGAATGAGAAGGTCCTGCAAACTATGTGTCTGTTCATGTGTATATATTATGTTTCCTGTGTGATTCTAAACTCATCATACACAGGAGTGTATGATACATATGACACATTTCCACAGGTGTCAATACAAATGTGGGATTAGGTCCTTAATGTGAAACGTACATTTTACATGGCATTCTGCCACAAAGAGGCAGCATCCACAAATGAGTAAATGAGTAGGAAATGCTTGGATTTGTAAGAAATAGCTGATCGAAATGCCTCAGCAGTCTGTTTATGCTTACGTTCTGATGCTGCCATTTAACAAGCCAGTACTTCTGCTGCTTCCATGTTTTCTACATGCACTTGGTAACTGTTAATGAAGAATTTTTCTAATATTCTACACTGAAATCAGAACAATTAATTTAAATCTCTTCAACTTTTCATCTTCAGTAGAAAAAATATTATCGGTTCCATTACTGGAGAAAAAAAAGAAATTACATCAGTTACCTTTAAATAGTGCATTATTGAAGATAAATCCTTAAAAAGGGATACATAGTGCAAAATAATATCTTTTAGTCCATAATTATCTGGAAACACCTGAAAGGACTATTTGTGAATGAGGACTTTAATGGAAGCAGGATTTCCCACTCAGTGGCTACCATGGTCCATCATCTATAGAAATTATAGTAAGAAAAAGTAGATGGGAATATTACTTGACAAAGAGAGATGTGCCTCTGATTTGAAAACAGGATAATCTGAACAAAGAAGAAATATATGTATAAGAATATGACCCTTGTTTTGTTAGCAAGATAAGTGAAACCACTTGCATGATGATCTGCTGAGTTAGTGCTGACCAAAGGGGTAAACGTGTTAGAAGAAAAAAGAAATAGCCCTATTTTGAGAATTCTGAATATTAATTTAGTATGTTTTTATAAAACTGGTTGTTTATCAGACTGGTTTAGGTTGGTTATTAGAGTGATTTTTTTTCCCCCGTCTCTTTTTTTTAATTATTATTCTTTTGACAAGTAATATTGAACTTATTGAATCACTCATATGGCCTCTTATTTTATCTCAAAAGTGCATGAAATTCTGTGATAAAGAGGAAAAAAGGTGGAAGGGAATTCTAATTTCTCAATGTAACTACTAGAATCAACACATGGATTGTTATAATATAGAGCATTTATTCTTTTGAAGTAAAAAATATTCTTTGTACTTTCTTTTGTGTTTTTTTTTTTTTTTTTTTTCTTATTCTGCCACTTTAATGGCCTAAATACTGATGGTGAGTTTAGGGGTAAGATACCTCTCTCCTCTCCTCTCCTCTCCTCTCCTCTCCTCTCCTTTTTTCCCCTTCTCTTTTCCCCTTTTTTCTCTATTACATACTTTACTCCCAGCTTTGATAAAATGAGATGAATTTCAACTGGTTCATCCCAGAAGATATACCCTGTAATTTCTAGACATTCTTACACACTACTTGAAACACCGGATGCTATCTCAGTCATGTCATTAATTAAAAGTCTGATATAAATGCAGCTTCCACTTTTATACTTCTAGAGCCCAAATTCTCACACTTTTTTTTTTTAGATTTACTTCCCATTATTTTAATGGTCACTTTGTCACTTAAGGTTGTAAAAACATGTTCAGTTGATTCTGTATACTGCAGTATTTAATTTCTGAATGTTTTTCTATGTTTTAATATTTTATAAAGCTTATGGCTAATTCTTAGGAGTAGTCCTTTTAGGAAAATACATTAGAAGTGGTAGTACCTTTTCTCGTATCACAAATAATTTAATTCATAAAGTAATATAACAAAATTAATGGTAAAATGTCATAAAAAATGAGCATCTGACCCATGGAAACCAAAATTTTAACAAAATTGTATCTGGAAAGGCAGGAACAGCTAATTGCTGGTAAAATACGAAGGTAACATCCTGGTTCTGTAGGTTGTTCAGACTTTTATTTAGCTGGAGCTAAAATGTCTGACCAGCGTGTTGTGTGTTTCTTGCAGAAACTGAAGAGTCTGCTTAATGCATATGGTTCCCTCTCAGGGGGCAGAGTCCATTAAGGCACAACATCCTGAAGGACAGGGTAAACAAGAGGTCCTTCATTTTTAGAGGGCAGGTTCTTTATATTGTTCAGTGTCTCCAGGGAACCTGAATAGCCTTTCATGTGGTTAAAGAATGGCATACTGAAATACAGCATCTCCAAAACAGCCTCTAGAGGAGGGGGCCAAAAACTTTGGTTGCCTTATGCAGAACTGAAAAGCTATTGGCACTACTGGCATTAAAGAAGAAAAATGGGAAGAGAAAGAGTGAATGGCAGACACAATTCCATAGCTGTCAGCTTCCAAATGGTCTTCACATTTCTATTGATTATTTGATTGCAGGGAACTTTTACCTCCTTTCTGCAGCATCCATTTGCTCTGGAAAATGTAGAACCTCAAACTAAGGAGTGACAAGAGGATGGAGGAGTAGACAAGTGAGGCGGTTCTGTGAGAGAAGTAGGCAGGATAGCAGCACTCTGAACAGGGTGGCCGTACTACTTGGTCATTTACATAATTTCCCAACCTTTCTAGAAGCTTTGCAATTTGCTGTGATGAAATGAGAGAACATAGGTCTTCTTGCAGACCAGCAATACTGTCTTAAAGATTTATGATTATCCATCTATTTATAAATACTATGCTAGTATAAATATCAGAAGTCTTTACAATTTATATTGCTTTTTTTTCCTGTTCATTATTAAGCTACATTTCAGAGTACCTAGCAATATGATAATACTGCAGAAATGCTAAGCACAGCTATGCTTTAGAATAATTGTTTATTCTTAAAACACTGAACAGAACAGAGTTAGGAAACAAAAAGAGGCACATTTAGGTCCTGGAAACCAGAGGCATTTAGTTAATTGAATATACAAAGAAATAAAGTGTAATGAAGTTTGTAATTAAATGGTTCTCAAATTAACTATTTAAGTTACAGCTAATGGGCCACATTTTGCTTCTAGTTGTCCAAGTACAAAACTGGATTCCATTGATTTAAGGAAGTTACAAAACATTTACCTTCCTTTTATGAGTTTGGCTTTTTGTCATTGAAATAAGCCATTCTCATAGCATTTCTGTTTTGTAAAGTGAAAAATTTGAATAAAGTAATGATAAATATTTGTAGTTCTGCTCTGTACCTCCAAAATTTATTATATCTGTTTCCAATCTGCTGACAAATTAACTGAACATTAATGTAGTATAGCACTGTAAATTTTATCTCAGAACCATATTGTCCTGATTGTATGGGGAGTTCAGTTTACATCCACATACACAGATGTAGTTCCTGAGAATGATGGACCATATGAACTAAGAACATGCTTTTATTTAGTTCTATGTGTTTGGTCCAAAAACCTTGAATTAGATGAAATAACTATTCATAAAAATTGTTCCCTTTGTGGTGTTTTTGCCATAGAAGATTCAACCACTTTAACTGCAATTTTGCAGCCTCATATTTATAGTATTTTAAAATTTTGCAGAAAACTATACACCATGTCAAACATAAATTTTATTTTATTTTTTTCTGTTTGGACACAATTACTGTTGTATATCATGACATGGTTCTGGGTTACCTTCCAAAAATATGTCTTAGAGTGGGGTAAAATAAAAAGCTGAAATAACAATTGTTTAGTTCAATATTTCATGTAATGAAACATTTTATTCTCACAATTTCAACAGTATATCTGATTTTGTGAACATTAGATTATCAACACCTTCTGGTAATTTTGTGCCAATAATGTGGCAAAAAGTTATATTCCTATTTGGGAAAGAGGGCGAAGTGTGAGATTGTTATTGTCAGAGACATCAGGTCAACTTTACTCAAAAATACTTTCAAATAAAAGTACTGACTAAGTTAGATTCTTAAAATAAAACTTGAAAGATGACAATCTATTACAGTTTTGTAATTTCTGAAAACAGAGTTTAATTACTAAGTAGATTATTATTTTAACCATCTGTATTTTAAAAAAGAAATATATATATGTGTATGTGTGTATATATGGAAGTGTGTGTATACATATATAAGTATACATATATATGTATTCATTCACTTAAATTTATCTACATTTCTTTAATTAACATTGTCTTTCCTGTGATGTAAGAATATTTCCATACGTGTTTTGAAAGGTTTTAGGCCTAGAATGAAGGGGTGTTTCATACAGCATATGAAGCATAGAAATGTTATGTCCACAGTCACCAAAAAGTCACTCCAGTCCTACAGGACTTCAGCTTGTCTAATATAGTAATACAAATGTTGGTTTGTGGTTGCTAGGAAGAAAAGTTCAGGCCCAAATCCAGTTTGCAACTGGCTGAATATAGATCGAGCATAAGACTCCTGCACCTTAAAACTCTGCCTTTTACATTTGAAGTAGTATCACATAACAGGACTGGCCTGAATTTAACTTTGCTGTAACTTCATTACAATAGCAATTAGTTTGTTCAGTCAAATGGATAAATAAACATATATCAAATGTGTTTATGAAAATGAAAACAGTTCTTACAAAGCTCTCACTATTAGATATATGAATTTAGTTTAAAAATAATAAATCCATAACTGCATTTAATTATGCAGTAATTATTACATGATTTATTCTCTTTCTAAATGCTGAATCTAGGTGAACTGTTCAGTTTTTTTAGTCACAACTACAGTGAGGCTGGTAGTCCCAATGGCAGTTGCTTTCTGCTAAAATTAAAGCAGGGATATTCGCAGTATTGATACTCTTCAGCTACGATACAGTTTTATAATTGTAAATTCTATTTTAAAATTTATAAAATTAAACATTTAAAATGAATTTTCAGGTTGGCAGTTTATTAAGTCGAATCAATTATGTCATTAGTTTTATCTAAAATTTGTCATCCAATTTTAAATAGTTTTCACATTGTTTTTTAAAGTCACTTATAGAACTATTTATAAGTGATATGATGATATGGCTCCATGAGTTTATGTGTTGTTACAAACAGCAGTGCACATAATTTAAAGCAAACCCAAATGTATAAGTTACAGTATGTTTCACTTTAAGATCAAAATTGAAGAATATGTACATTTTTCTGTTTTCAGATCTATAAGAAATGCATACATTAAGATCAGAGAACTTGAACCGTATACTTTCAAAGAATGAATATTTTGCTGAATCTTTTCTTCTCAAGTATAAATATCTTCCTTTAGTGATGATGAAAAGTGCATCAAAGGAAAAAGTGGCTAATCAGTATATTTCATGTTTTTGAAGTGAATGAAAATTTTCCCATTGATTTTATTTTTTGGAAGTATGCAATGTCTTTAAAGTCTGTTTTATGTTTTTGTTTCTTCCTGTTAGAGACTGTTTATTATCTTACCATGCATAGGAAAAATACCTGCTGCAAAGGTGTTTCAAATCTCAATCAGTTATAACATCCCTACCAGTTATAACTTTGGCTGTTTCTAAAGGTTGTTTTCTTTCTTCAATGATTAAATTATGCTTAGTCTTTTAAGGGTGAAAATTTTTAGTTTATTTCCATCCAAAGATAGCATGCGATGTAGTCAACACTGGTCATGCAAATGGTTTAAAATACTATATGTTTACGGGTACATGAAGGTTATAACATAAATGTTTAAAAACATTCTAACTTTAAAACTGAGTTAATTACACATTTTCTATTTTAAGTTTCTGTTCTGTTCTTTTTTCCTACACATTACTGAATCAAACTGCTTGCCTTTGTTTTGATGCCTGCATTTTATTTTATTTTAAGTATGGAGTGCAATTGTCTGTAGAGGGACCTAAGCTTAAGAATGTATATTTTCTGTTAAAGAAAAATATTGTACTATTTTAAATAGCTATTGATTTTCTAAGCAGAATCACATGGTCTACATTTCTTCTTTCCTTACCTCTCCATTCTTACCTTGTGAGGCAGTAAGTGTTTGCTTTTCTAGCTGTGATAGCTGGAGTAAAACCCGAAGCAAAATCCTCATCAAAGTCAAAGGAAATGATGTTTTAGGTATGGATTATTATTTAATTTTATGTATAGGATCATTACTGTAAATCTGTAACATGAATACATACATGCATAAATGTATATTTGCATGTATGTATGTCTGGGACACCAGATAGTGCAGACTGAAGCTTTTTTGTTGTAGTTGATTTTTTTAAAATCCACCTTATCTCAAAAAGAGGAACTGTCTTATAAGTAGGCAGTGCTTATGTAATGAAGCTTTTCAACAGAGTAATTTAAGTGGTAAAATGAAGTACTTATTGACAACTTCTGATTGGGTCTGAAATGTTTTGTTTTTACCTTTTTGGCATGGCAGGTAATAGCTACCAAGTAAGTGGCAATGTACCAAAAAAATCTTATTGAACGGTATAATCTATTAGGTTTATTGTGCAATATATTACTTAGTAAGTTTTAAATGGTAGACGACTACTAATGCTTATTGTACTAACTTGTATATCAATTATTCCTTAATATTTTTTTTCCTGAAGAATAAGAAGTTGCTAGTTTTTTGAGAAAAGTTGTTTCTATAAATATGATAAATAGTTAAAATAATGATTCTAAATTCACCAATTTTTAGAAATATAATTGAATGTATTTATAATGGATAAATTTTTCATCCACACATGATTTTATACAATGAATGTGTTCTATAATTTTCAGTATATTTTATATACTGAATGTTATCTGCAATTAAATATTTCTTAAGAATTCTTGATTACTAAAGTTTTTGTTAGATTTGATAGGATCAGAGATTTAATTATGGAGATAGAAAGCATCCTCTCATCATTTTCTCTTCATAAATCAGGTTTATTTCTTAAAATGTTAAAATATGTATTATTTTTACCTCATTTGCTGCTTGAGTGTTTGAGAATTATTTATTGCTCTGTGTAATCATCTATGGTGAAATCTCAAAGATTCCCAGCTTTTGCCTGATCAGTACTGTGTAATTTCAACTTACAGTTACATAGTGAAATTATTTTTCTTTTATGTTTGTCTTAAACTTAGTTACCCTTATCTCCTGCTCCCTGTGTTGATATAAGGCCTCACAAATGTTCATTTAATCATTAAAGCTCAATGTTACATCACAACCGTAACAGAAAGATAATTTAACACAGCATTGAAGACAAAAGTTCAAAGGTAGATAATTTTATTCTCTGACTACTTCCACATATGAATAATTTGATTGATGTGAGTAGTCTCATCGGGTTCAGTTAGAATTTCTTGTATAATACACTTATGTTTGGAGAAAAGGAGTTCAAATATATGCGTTACACATATGCAGGCTTAAGTCAGTCCTTAATCTTAGTTCTGGTTTGCTTGATGGAGAAGCAAGTGTTTCTGAACATATTAAGATGGTGATTACTGTTACCAAAGTTGTCTTTGTGTAAAAAGGGAACTTTCTGTTTTTACTTATGTAGATGATATGCAATTAGGTGTGTATCAGAGAGCATTTTTATATGCTCAGAAAGGCCTGAGGACCTTGAAATCTAATGCTAATTCAATTTCTGAAATGCTTACCTTTTGTTTTCCTGTTTTTTGTTTTTGATTGAATGTTACTGATTTGAAAAGGTAATTCATAATAATGTTTAAGCCTAATAGCAGAAAGGTA
The DNA here is from genome assembly GCF_001431845.1 of Calidris pugnax. Lineage (NCBI taxonomy): Eukaryota > Metazoa > Chordata > Aves > Charadriiformes > Scolopacidae > Calidris > Calidris pugnax. The sequence goes on along the minus strand of NW_015090999.1, from coordinate 3,554,705 downwards.
ATATTCGTATTAACGAATATTTTTATTTATTCAGAGATTTAAACTGTAAAGCCATATATAGAAGATAAATAGTTATAGGTTCTGAATTTCTTCATTTTGTGTTGTGTTCTAAAAAAGTTGTCTTTTTATTCAAACAGGGATTACAGGATTTGAATGAAATATAAAGCTGTTAAATAGCTGTCTTCCAAAGGCTTCAACAAGAATTGTTGTTATTATTGTTGTTGTTGTCTTTGAACTCTGAAAACCAGGTCATGTTTATTTTTGTGACTCACTGGGTTTTTAGGAGGGAGTGAATGGTGGCTAAGAGGCCTTCTACCTCTCCGTGTTACAACTGCCTAAATGACCACAGTGATGAAATAGGAGTCCTTTTTAGTGAATTCATGTTATGGAAATATCATCAATTTATATTTATCTCTGCACTTTAAATATCTAAAAGATATTTGTTGTCAAAGTTATTTCTTATTACTGAGAAGAAATTAGCTATTTGCAGGGCAGAGACTCCGAAAGCAAGGATTGTTGTTACCAGAAGTGAAAACATTTTATTTTAATTGTCCAAAGGTAGAAATGCAAAAGTAAAAGCATACAGAACATAGAGTATTGAATACTTAGAATATTACAAAATCTTAAACTTGTAAGCATCCTTTTTACATATTTACAACCTTTTAACCCTTGATATGACATTCTTACATGTAAAGGAGGTTTTAGCTACATTTAGGGCAACACAGAAGAGAGGCAGGTATTTTGGTCTATCTTATTTTATATAATGTTAGAAAAAATCTTTTGATTGGCTTAATTTTTTTTTTTCATTACACAGGAATCAAAATTCTTCATGTTGGAAATTACGGTGTCACAAAATGTCTCAGTGCCTGGACAAATAATTACTTAGCAGCAGCATTAAAATTGCTACAGCAAACTGAAATTTGAAATTAAGATATGATGTTCTGTGACCATGGGAGATAATTGTGAGAGTGCTTTGTTGACAACTAATTGATAATTATGGCTTGTATTCTTCTAACACCTTTCTTCCCAAAGGATCCTAAAGTGCCTTACAAAATTAGGGCCTGTTCCTGCCCTGATTGAAGTCAATGGGAGCACTGCCAATGGGAACAGCACTGGGCACTTAAGAAGCTAATAAAAGCTGCATTCAAACATCACTTCTGCCACTGAAATGTGTAACTGTTCAATTTACACAGCAATACTCCTCAGTGGTTTAAGACAGGAAGTGAATATTATCATACACAGATTGCAAATTTTAAAAGAAAGTAAAGTTTTAAAGGCATATATGGTCCAAATACTAATGTTAATAGTCCAGCTTTTGGTTAAGATTTCTGTTTGAGACTTCATCCAGATACATTTTTGTAGTTTTTTCAGAAATTTGAACATAAGTTCCAGTACTTCTAATGACTGATAGAACTTTCCTTTTCATATGTTGTATACACATATTCTGGAGTTCAGATTTGCATTTTTTTTGTGTAATAATATAAAATAATTTCAGGAAAATACAATACAGAAATACAAGAAATTTTCTATATTTATTATACTTTTTTGCTCATTATTTTTTAATTGCTACCTGAGGAGATCTTGATATTACAGTCAGTAATATCAGTATTTGGCATATATTTCTATACTCTTTCAGTTTGCATATTAAGCTGATTGCTGTGACATGTCAAGGACAGGATTTGATGTTTGTATACCTGAGATGCCAGTTGGAAGCAAGCCTTGTACCATGTATTCTGATAGTTTTGTTTATTTTATTATAGGACCTTTCATATAAAATTTGTCAACTACAAAACCACTAAGTTTGATGCAAAAAAAAAGGTGGGAACTAAGTATTTGTAATACTATGAAAAGGTGTGAATTCTTTTTCACACAGCATTTTTTTCTCAGTCATTTATATTGGTGAATGAGGAAATAATTAAGTCATTTAGCATTTTAAAAATTATTACAATTTAACAAATGAAACAGGAAAACTTTCAAGACACCATAAAATGTTGGACAATAGCTGTTGGACAGTTTGTTTGACTCTAGTTATATGCTTTAAGTTTGGACTGAAAAATAAACAGCTCCAGTGTTAACTAGTCATCACAACAATTTATCTAGCAGAATACGTAGCAACAGAAGCGTTTGAATCAGATGATGTATACATGCTGTATATTCAAAATTAAGTTCAAAGTTACAGGGCAACAACAGTGGTCTTATTGAATCCATCCAGTCTTACTGAATAACTATTTATTAAATCCTCTGGAAAAATCACAGAAGATGCAGCTTTGCATTTTTGACATGTCCAAGATCAAAATACATTGTATAGTTCATCGAAATACTATGTTTACCTTATTAAAAAAAACTGATGTAATTCCAATTTCTAAACAACCTTGTTTTTCATGCTGTATCTGGATAAAATATTTTCAGTGTAATTGAATTCCCTTGGCCATCCCAGAACAGGTTAAGAAGGTAGTTCATAAAAGGGGTTGTCAGAGAAATGGCAGCATATTGTCTGCATATACAGATAGTTATAGAGATACGGTTTTCAAGTAGTTCTGAATGTGTTAAAGGAAGACACTCTGTTAGAACTTAATACATCAGTAGATCTAAATACTTCCCTCTACTAGAAACACAGTATTTTACAGCTTTTTATAACAATAAGAACCTGGAAATATACAAAGTCTATGCTGAATGAAAAAATGCCATGTTTTCTTACCTATGTTTCTGGCTAGAAAACTCACATCTTCTCTAATATGAATTTAACATGAGTAAAAATAATTTGACATAACTGTTCCAGAAAGCTGCAGACAGATATGGAAAACAGCCACTGAAGTTAACAGCCAGTTCTTTTCTTTTCCTTTCATATATATTTTCAATAAAAGTATTATATTTTTAATACTTTTAATTAAGTCATTATTATGTCATAAACATATTTTATAGGTCAAAGTATAATAAACAACTTATTAAGGTTGATATTGTGCTGCCTCTTTTACACACACACAAAAAAGCAAGAAAGTAGTAACTATGCATGTGCTGTTGACAGGTCAGGAGAAATTCAGCACTTCAGTCAAAAACAGGATTAGATTTTATCCTTGGGATATGATTAATGTGTGATCCCATGGTCACTTATTAGGTTTCTTATTAGATCTTCCCTAAGGCTGGTTTTTGCAGTCCTCAATCAGGCAAAATGCCCAAAGAAATCAGTGTCCTTTTGCTTAGCTAAGAAATTGTCAATATCTTCTTTAGAGTACAAATTATTTAATTCATACATAATTATATAATAAATAAAGGGCTAAATGACAGTTACTAAAAAAATTTAAGATGAAGTCTTATGCCTTTAAGGATCTGGGCCTAAATGACTAACGCAATACTAAGATCATATATCCATCTTGTATTAGAAATAAATCAGCTATTGTCAAATTCTGCATTCTCTGCTAATTTCCACCTTGCTCAGCAAAGCATTGTAGGATCCGAACTTTAAAATCTTTTGTATTGTATTTCTTCACTAATAAATATTTTGTAAGACTTTACTGGGTACTACAATACTTTTTTATTTTTTCTTTTCATTAATTTCCATTAAACATGTTTTTATTGGCATATCTGTAACCATTATAGGAAACATGACCTTTGTATTAGAAAGTGAGGTGAAAAAAGCACTTTTTTTTTTTTTTACATGCTCAGTATAAAGTCCCCCCAAACCTTTTCCCTGATAAAGTACTACTTTTCAAATGTATTTTAGAATTTCTTAAATAAAAATCTTCCTGAAAAACAAAACATGACTTTGCCTAAAATAAAAACAAAACCAAATGTTCAACATTTAGTCTTATCTTGAATTAAAACCTTTGGAAAAAATGAATATTGCTCAATATTTGTACGCATATCACCAATCTTGCCCCCCAAAACACTAAACAAAATTGTCAATAAACAGATGGTTGATCTAAACTGCTAGAAACAGTTGCATTCATCTATCTTACAGAATGGATCACTTTATACTCTAACTAAGAGTACAAAATCATACACGATCTTACAGAATGGATCACTTTATACTCTAAGAGTACAAAATCATACACATTCACCTCATAATTGTAAACTATAACAATGTTTTTACAAATGCATTATGTTATTCAGGTTTCAAAATACTTTAAATAATTAACTATTAAATAATCCTTTAGGATTTATTCTAATAGATCTTTAAAAAGCCATACTCAAAAAACTGAGGTCAAGCAATGTTTTTTCACAGAATGGTTTTAAATGTGTTATTGTCAAATAAAATGTATACTTAAAGTGCAATTCTGCAACAAAATTAATGCTTTTAATAGTTAATATATTGCTGATATTTAGACTTGCAGGCTCTGAACCATATGAGTCATTTTACTTTCAGAAATATCACCAAGAGCTATTTATGGGAGTAAAATTGTTCATATGTCTAAGCATTTGCATTACTGAGCCTTCAGATTTTGATTGTTTGATCAATTGGGAAAAATTCTACTGAGTATTCAGTGGAGTTTTTCACCTCATAAAATCAGTTCATGTATTTTTATCTGACACATTGTACATTATCCTTCAATGAATAGTAAAGATAGCAAATATCAAATAATATTAATACAGAAATGCAGTGAGATTCTTAATGGAATAATCCAAAGACTGTCCTCATATTGATAATATTTATATTTGCAGCACTAAACTTTAAGCACTAGAAACAATAGAGAATGTCATAAATTATATACCTAACTTTATAAATATAGATGCATATATTTCTATGTATACTTCTCATATTCATTTATACAGCATCGTAGGTGTACATGATATCTGTGTATGCTCATATATAGAGAGAGAAGTCTCATGTACTCATTACAGCTAAATTATTCAGCAAAGTGTTACCATAACGTATCTGACAATTCCACTGAATTCTGTTAAAATGTTAGTTTATTAAATGGTGTCAGATAATTTTCATTGTTACCAGTATATTTCTGGTGGAAAAAAAAAAAAAAAAAGAAAGCTAGAATATGTAATGAAGACTTTTCATTCTGAAAAGAAGTACTTTTCCTGTGATGCTTAGTCATTTCACAAGAGAAGAGTTTTTTGCAATATGATGCCTCCTGTGGTGCAGTGAGGCATGAAGCAATATGAGAAGTAGACGGAACTGAAGAATGTGATATGAGGAAACACTACATCATAGGAAACATTCACAAGGGGAAGACAGCTGTTGTTATGAACTGTTAAAGCCAGCAGCAGGGTGTTCTTTTCTTTCAAGGTTTTAGAAGCCCGAGATGGCATTTGCTTCTGTCTTCTTCCCTCTGCTGTCTGTCCTCCTCCCTTTCAAAGGAGGACTGCTATGTCAGGCAGCTTTCATCGTGGCATGCACTGAATCATGAGGGTTCTGCCTTTCGTTGCCCTCTCTTTTGCCCTGCAGTTAAAGATTATCTGGGACTGGGCGTCAGAGCGCCAAAGAAAAACTCTCATGCTTTAAAAAACACTGCGGGTAGGACTAAAGGGAAATGACAAGCAGACAAGCTGAAAACCTACTGAAATGGCTGTAAATGGATATAGTTTGGAGGGGGATGCATTTATGGTTATATGTCTATGTCTATGGAAGTGACATTAGAGATATCCTCAACTTAGTACAATTATAAATTATATGATTATTAAGTTTAGACACAGCAGCCTCTGATCTTCAAGGATGGAGTAGGGGATGGGGATGACAAAGAGGAAAACGGAAATAGCAATAACATTGACTATTCTTGTCAGATCAAATATTAGTCCTTAGTTACATACACATAATTCCATAAACTTTAGTAAGTTTTTTTTACTGAAATCAATCTATAGGTGTGATTAGCTGGGAGTATGCTTTATTTTATATATATGTACATATACAAAAAATACATGTATAGATTTCCACTCTGCTTTTTTACAGGTTCGTAACAAAATAGCAGCCAAAAATTTTCATGCTAAAAAAACTTGATGGCTGTAACATCCAGGTTGTATAATCTACAAATGATTTGTATAATGATTTCCTGTGAAGATTAGTATACAACTTGTGGCCTTGATTTCTCTGCATGTCTTATACTGATGAACTCTTTTGACATTTCTGTCTAGCAGTTACTCCAGATTTAGATGAGACTAAGTGAAAGGATGTGCAAAGGATGTGTCCAGAGTGCACTGGTGTACTTCTTGAGGTGAAGCACTTCAGAATCACAAAGAATACCTCTAAATTGGATTTATATTCTAGATCTGGGAAATCAAATTTGGGCTATTGTCACCTGGCATACAACAGGGTTCAAAAGCAACTGACATAAAGGTCACGTGTAACAGACATAAAAATTCGTGGCGTAATGGAGTCAGATTCTGACGAGCTCTTTTTCAGTGCAGCTACGTATAATTGAAAATGACAAACACAACCCCAATACCTCAAATCGACAGCCATATAATAATAATGCCATTGGGACTAATATTTTCTCATGGATTTACCTTGTTGAGACATTTGTCAGTATTTAATCACCAGAAATGCTTCTTCATCGTAGTGTTTCCATTTCTGAAAATTCTTTAGAAAACAGTATCTGCGTTAATCTAGGTATCACGTAGAGGGAATACAAGTATTCTTAGTTGCATTCCAATTTTTCAAATACTGTTTCTATCCCAAACTTGAAGGTGCAGAGCTATATCATTCTGGAAAATGAATGTTAAGGGTTTTTTTTGAGTTTATCATTATGTCTTTCATTAAGAGCACCTTTTTTATATTATTATTTATTGTTAATGTAAATGCATTTTATTAAGATATTGTAATACTGAATCTTAAAATAATTCTGTGATTACCTGCATTTAAAGACATAATATATGATCTCCAGCAAAGCCATGTCCTGATAGTTGCTAATTAAGGATCTTTTATTTTCTAGAAGAATGCTCTAGATAACTGTTTCAATAGCTTTGTTCTCTTGTCATTATTACACAGTTTTTCTACTGCTTTCACACATTTGTTGGTATGTGCCAAGCAGAATCAAATTTAGCCTGAAGCCTGAAGGAAGATAGAAGGAAAATATATTAGGTATGCGGATGATAATTTGGAGGGGAAAAAAAAAAAGTGTTGAAAATGTTTTGCTCATATTTTTGGTTGCATGAGCTATGTGCCAAATTTTGCATATAACCATTATGCAAATACAGATGTCAAATTTGCATCAACAAACAAAAGTTTTATATGCAAAATTACACCCAGATTGTTGTGTCCACCTTTTAATATTACATATACAGCAGGCTATGTAGGAAAATTGACCCAACTAATAGGAAAAGTTCAGGGCACATGTAAAAGCTGATATTATAATTCTGATCATTATCAGAAAGTGTTAACAGTATGCTGAAAAATACTCTACGTGTTTTCTGACATGAATAGAACATCAAGTCTTCACTGCATTTTGCTGTGACACTTTTGATAATTATAAAGCTTTCCATCTGTAAGAAGAATTGTCTATACAATACAAATTATTCTCAATTGTATCACCCCTCCCAACTCTTAATTATCACTAAATTGTAAATGTTTTATTTTTTGGTTATCATATTATTTCCTTTATAAAATTGCTATTATTTATAGATAGCATACCTAGGTAGTTCTAACAAAGCTCTATACTTCACAGTTGTTTGACATGATATCATATGTACTTGCTGAACTTTTTTTTCCTGTGTTAGGCCTGCTGCAATACACAGATATATGAATGCTCTATTGTTCTGAATAGTGGTTCTAAAAGTTCACCAAGTGTACCTGCAAAGATGTACTTTCTCTCTTAGATGTATATAGCAGTTTTTGCTTTTTGCGTGGATGTCCTAAACCACTCTTACTCACAGTCCCTTTACAAGTCAACCATTTAAAAATGAACAGAAAATCTGATCTCATTAAAACTATCAGACCGATGTTGAGTCAGGCTTTCCCAAGCTGTTCTAAGTAGTGGTACTGAGGGTGATATATAGCTAGAAATGACACTGGTCTGAAGCAAAAGTGGAATGTGAATTCTTATTATATTCTAAAAAAAACCAGGTACTGTAAGCTGTATGCGTTTTTGTGATTACAAATCATCATCTGAAATAGTGTTTGATTGTGAAAAGTGCACTTTACATTAATTTCAGGGTAAATTATTTATTTTGATCAGTGTGAGCTGAGCCATAGATCCAAAAAATACTTTATTTGAAGCCTTTGTGAGGTTATTCATTACTCAACGTGGAGATTATCTAAACTTAATTATTTCCTTCTTATTTTAAATCTATATTAGTTTAGTACATAAAGTCATATTATCATATTAAAGTAGAATAGACTGTACTCAGTAGATCCATCCTGCAAATAATATTTTTTTCTTAATGAAACCTAAATCTTTAACCTTAAACTAACCTTAAACCTTAACCTAACCTAACCTTAAATTTCTTTCAGAAGAATGCTGAGGTTCCCCTTTTTAATTGTTATTCAAATATTATTATTCATATATTATTATTGTTATTCAAATATTTAAATATTGTTCAAATGACAGAACAACCCATAAATGCCGAATATTAATAAAGACAACATTCTTGGAGACTTCAAGAGTGTAACAACTTTGAATCACATAGGTAATACACACAAAAATTTTAAAGTGTTTTTTTTTTTCAGTTACAAAGCAGCTTCAGTCAAAACACAGGAGAAGATATTCCTTCCAAGTTTTTAATTTTAAGCCAAGAAAACTCTTGTGGAATTCAGAATCTGTCTTTCACGTACTGAAAGCATATTATTATTTTTGCTGTCTCAAATCAAGTTTAATAACATCTGGGCAACAGACCTATTCTTGTTCTGTATTATGTACATTTAAAGTGTTCTCAGCGAAATAGTATCTCAAGGAATCATCAGCACTGACAATACACAGTAAAATGCTTTCCCTGGTCTGTGAGATGGATTAAACTTGTGAAGACCCGTGGTCCCTTGCATCCGTTGAAACAACTAGCTGTCAGTCACTATCGAGATTGGAGAAGAAAAAGCCCCCTGTTGATACAACTCCTTCCGTTCTTCTCACACACATGCATCCAAAAAACATACCCACATTCCCACAAACAAAAAAATCCCACAAAACAACTTTTAAAAAAATTTCTACAACTCTGGACACTGCTATGTGGAAAGATTGATAGAGCTCTGAAATTATTAGAGAAAAAACCTATTCTGAATATTTTTAAGTATCTTAGAATTACATCTTTCATGAATGGTGACATAAGTATTGCAATTTCAAATATATGGAACTATTTTAAAATGCATATAATAGTCAGAAGACTTAAATTAAATTTTGATTTTTCTTTTGATAATTTTATTATACTTTCTATGCCAGTGTGCCTTGGTGCTACTATCATAATGCTATCACCTGACAGACATTTAATGTACTTCATCCAAAATGATGTCTTGAAATATTTATGGTCTTGCTTGAGACACTTCTGTGGGCAATAAGGGAACATAGTGGAACATTGTAAGTTTTATATGGAATGACTATTTGATGATAGATTCTCAGATCAAATTTCAGAATGCAGACATTTAACATGTTCCCCTATGTAACCATAGCCATTTGCCATTTGCACTTCTATTGATGGTTTTATCTAAAAAACCCCACCCTTTAATCAGTGGCATCAATTTACTTTCCAGAGTACTTAATTATCTAATGTTCAAACCACACATAACTTGAATAATAATTTATGAATTTCATTATCCTAAAAGTATTTATAAATTGAATAGCAAAAATGACTGGCTGGCCTGTATTTACAGTAAAAATATGTAAATGTAGCAAATTCAGAGAAGTGGAAGCAGCAAGACAATATGTCTTGAAGTCTTGAAAAGTTAAACTTACTATGGGAGTAGAAGAATCTCTTAAATTACAGCATCGATTTTTAGTGGAAAAGTTTGGGATGAAAAAAGGAAATTATCATTAAGAAAAATATTCTGAAATAATAAAATAATCTGTAGTAGTAGATAGTGTGCATTTGCATTCGTGTGTGTGTGGCCCATTGAGTGAGAGACTTTGATCTAACAACCTCATGTGAATATTGCATATATTCTAGTCATTTTGTGCTTACTAGCAGATGTGTGATGATTAGAATCAGAGAAACCTCATTATTTTCTAAACAGGGTAGGTGAAACATTGAAATGTTATTCTAGAGAAGAAGAATACAGAATTATTTTTCAGTGACTGGGAAGGATGAATTTAGTTACATCTTATTGACCTCTAATTCTTATGATTTTATGATCCTTTTCAGTGTAATGGAAACTTGCCTACTGAAGACTATAGGCTTCAGTACTTTAGACTCAATTGGATAACTTGTATATAATATTCCCTGGTATTATAGCATTGCATTTTAGCCCAAATTCTGTTTTCTCCATTTGTCTCAGAATCCTCCCATCCATATAATTCTTAGACATTATTTGCATCTGAAAACTAGTTAAAAGGTTTTTTTTTCTTCTTTTAAATTTTTGGTTGGTGGGTTGGATGGGTTTCTTATTATTATTTTTACTCACACAGTTTAGTTACACAGACTAATTTCAAGCAACTTGTATAAATGTCTCAACTGGGAGGCTTGTTTTTTGTGTCATCTGGAAGCTAGGATCTGGAAGCTAGAAAGCAGAGAGTTGCTAGATTCTGTTATCTTCCAGGGAATTAATCATCCTCCAATCTGCTTCTTTGAGGATGAATGCACAGCAGAGATGCAGGGTGAATCAAATAATGTTTGCCTCAGTAATGCATGAAAATTTTAAAATTCAGAATAATCTAATTAAAAGTGGAAGCTGAATGTAAGTTTGCAGATGACACCGAACTAGGTGGCAGTGTTGATCTCCTTGAGGGTTGGAAGACTCTACAGAGGGACCTGGACAGACTGGATCAATGAATGGGCCAAGGCCAATGGGATGAGGTTTAATAAGGCCAAGTGCCAGGTCCTGCATTTCGGTTACAACAACCCCAGGCAATGCTACAGGCTTAGGGAAGAGTGGCTGGAAAGGTGCCCAGCAGAACAGGACCTGGGAGTTTCGGTGGACAGACGGCTGAACATGAGCCAGCAGTGTGCCCAGGTGGCCAAGAAGGCCAACGGCATCCTGGCCTGTATCAGGAATAGTGTGGCCAGCAGGAATGATCATGCCTCCGTACTTGGCACTGGTGAGGCCTCACTTTGAGTACTGTGTTCAGTTCTGGGCTCCTCACTACAAGAGGGACACTGAAGTGCTGGAGCATGTTCAGAGGAGAGCCACCAAGCTGGTGAGGGGTCTAGAGAACAAGTCCTATGAGGAGAGGCTGAAGGAACTAGGCATGTTTACTCTGGAGAAGAGGAGGCTGAGGGAGGACCTCATTGCCCTCTACAACTACCTGAAAGGAGGTTGTAGAGAGGTGGGTGTTGGCCTCTTCTCCCAAGGGAATTATGACAGGACCAGAGGAAACAGTCTAAAGCTGTGGCAGGGGAGGTTTAGATTAGGTATTAGGAAGAATTACTTTACTGAGAGAGTGGTCAGGCACTGGAACAGCCTGCCCAGGGAGGTGGTGGAGTCACCATCCCTGGAGGTATTTAAGAAACGTGTAGACAGGGCACTTCATGGCATGCTCTAGTGCCTGAGATTGTTGGGTGTGGTGATTGTTGTGGTGATGGGGTGTTGGTTTTTTTGTTTTGGTATTTTGGTTTTTTTGTTTGTTTTTTTTTTTTAGTGGTTGGACTCGATGATCTTCAAGGTCCTTTCCAAACATGAAAATTCTGTGATTCTGTAATTTCTGTTAGGCTATCTGCTGGTTCTACTGTTTCACTGAATTTTTTAGCCTTCTCATTTCTTACAAATGTAGTTACCAAGAACGGGCCTTTTTATGTGAGAAATGCTTATGTCAAGAGCGCACACAGTTTTTCAGGAAAAGGCTTTCTTACACAAAAGGTACAAAAACTATAAAAGTACATAAATATTCTTCTAATTTTATTGAAATATTTACTTATTAACAGAAGTTTTACTTCTGTTAAACATAGGTTGATATGAAATGTCATCAGCTTCCATTATGACTTTGATACCCTTCCTTGATATAAAACTGGAAAATGCTTGACAGATCCTTCCCATGGAAAGTAGAAGCTAAGGCATTGTGACGATACCACCTCTGCACCTAAATATTATTTCCAAAGAAAAATAATCGAATACACACACAGAAGTTTGTTAACACCATATGTTAGCTGACAGCACTTGGGATCTTTCACAAACTTCTAAATCTGGTCAAGTAGGAGAAAGACACGATATTTTTTTTCCTCCAGTATCAACATCAGGACCATGAACAAGAGAATAGCTCCATAACTATTCTGCTACTTTTATCTGGGGTGTGTGATACCAATCACCAGAAACAAAAGCCCTCCTAAAGCAGAAAAAAAAATTTGAATGAATAAGATCTTTCTTTTCTGACCCAACAATTACATTTACTAGAAGTATTTAGTTTTGTATGGATCACTGTCCCTTTTGTAAGAATAGGGGTGTGTTTTCAGAAGTGTTTAGTTTCTTTTTCAGTTGACCATTTTCCAAGTATTTAATATGTGACTTTGTGTCATGATTTGATTCATCATTTATTGATATCTTTACAAATCAGGAATAACTACTGCAAAGTATTACAGTGGCACAAAGCCATAGTTCTCTAGGAGAGAAGAATTAGACTAGTTCTTGGTTCATCATGGCATAGTGAAATGCTGCACCAAATAGAAATATCCATTGCTAGGATAACTTTGACTATTCTAACAGATTACTAATAGTTACTTCTAGTAAATTCTATTATCACAATAGTAACTTCTAAACCCTGTGTTTTTCACACTGTTCTCTAAACTTCCTGTTATTTTCTAATACAACTTAGTGTTTCAATAATCTAATAAAACCCCCTCAGTTCAGTTCACCTCCTGACACTACCATAATCTCCTTATTCAGGAACAAGTACACGTACTGGTAAGATACATCTCCAGAAAGACAGTGATTTACACTGAGATAATTTAAAAATAGTTAATTCGGGTGTTCTGAATAGAAGTCTGTATTTTTAAGGACTTGTTTTCCCAGAAAAAAAAAAAAAAAGAATAGAACAGAACTTTTCAGTTGGATGGGTCCTACAATGATGATCTAGTGTAACCACCTGACCACTTCAAGGCTAACCAAAAGTTAAATCATGTTATTAAATTCATTGTCCAAATGCCTCTAAAACACTGGCAGGCATGGGGCATCAGCCACCTCTTTAGGAAGCCTGTTCCAGTGTTTCACCACTCTCTCAGTAAAGAAATTGCTTCTAATGGCAAGTTTAACGTCAAGAAACAGCTCTAATACCACATAGCTGTTAACATAATCTACTGTGCGATTTTCATTTTTTTTCTTAATTTCCTAAATTTCATGGAATGACAATTTAAATTCAAAAAATATTCCCTGTTTCATGAAGTACTGTTATTGTTATGTGTTTCAACCACACATTACAGATCTTAATATTTAATGTTATAATATGGTTAATTGACTTTCATTTCCTAACATCCTGATTGAGTTTACTCTCCCAAACCTTAAATCAGCATGCTGACAAGCAGGCACTTTATTTTCCTTCTCTCACTGTTTTTTAAGCCATTATTGTTTTTAAATTAACTTTGTGTAATATTCTTGTGATCATGATTTTTTTTTCCCAGAGGAAAATTTTCCCATTGACTTTGTTGTTATTAATTCTGTTTTGGTTTTGTTTTTATTTTATTAATCTCATTTGGCTAAAAATAAGAAACTAAGTGATACTTCTGGAATTTACTAGTAGTAATAGTACTGAATTAGGTGAAAAATAAGAATATCCAAGAATAAGAAATAATACGTTGGGTACAGTACCAAGAACTGTTCTTATATCTCTCAGAAAATATTTTATATGTCAAACAAAAACAAAAATAGAGAATGCTACTTTGAGGTCTACTGACCTACCTACATTTGTGTCATTGATATGACCATAAAATGTACTTATAACCCAAAAGAGCTAGCTATCTACGTTAGGCTTATGCAAAATCTACATTAGGCTTATGTGCTATAGTTAATAATGAGTTGTAACAATAAGGCTGGAAACAAATCAAACTGTACTTAATTAACAAAGAAAGATCAAGCAAAGGAATATTCACTTTAGCAAATATTGTAAGTAGAGGTTAAAACTACCTCAAAAAATAACTGCATCTCTAAGTACAATGCAATTTTTCTCTTGTAATCTTCTTCAGAAATCTACATTTCACATTACATTGTCTTCCTCAGCCTTAGATAACAGTAAAAATGCAAAAACTTCAGCTGAACCTAAAAAATTATCTTTACCTCAGAGGTATCCAATGGACTTTATGGTGAGAAAAAAAATAATTCTGTTAACCTGCTTTTTTTTCAATCCATTTACATGAGATTGCTAAACCAGCTAAAAGCTGTGAAACAAGCTAAACTGGGGAAAGCCAAGCCAACCTTACAAAGAAAATTATACTCTTATGGAAGAAAAGCCAGAGAGTAACACAAAGTATATGACATATCCACTCTGAGGATGAAATATGAGATATTCAAAGGCATTTGAAGATTTTTAGTTTATTGTGTATGTATTCAAATGCTGCTCAGTATTGTAAAATAGTTATTATTTTTATATTTTTTTATTTATTAAATACAGATTTTCTATATTGGATAAGGCCAATAACATACATATGAAGAAATTGATTTAAAGATCCATTTCATCCTCTGCTTCTGGGAGAAAGGGTTCTGCAAGCATACCACCATATCTGGAAAACTGATATAAGGATTGTAGAAGACACAATGCCTTCCATTTCCTAAGATTGTGGAGTGGCAATACGTCTCTGTATAGTTTAATCATACCTAGAGATAGAGTATCCTGATATCATAAATTCAGAATCATGAGGAAAAGCATAAGAAATTATTTCTTTACCGTCTGCCAACAAATTATCAGTACAACAGAACTGCATCTTCATCTTACTTGCATCTCTAGGCATAGACCACTACACCATTGTAGAGCTGGGACTCTAGTCCGGAGAAGAGAAGGCTGAGGGGAGACCTTATTAATGCTGACAAGTATCTCAAGGGAGGGTTGAAGGAGGAGGGAGCCAGACTCTTCTCAGTGGTTCCCAGTGAGAGGACGAGGGGCAACGGGCACAAGTTGGAACATAAGAGGTTCCACTCAAATATGAGAAAAAACTTTTTCACGGTGAGGGTGACAGAGCCCTGGAACAGGCTGCCCAGGGAGGTCGTGGAGTCCCCTTCCTTGGAGATTTTCAAGACCCACCTGGATGCAGTCCTGAGTAACATGCTCTGACAAGCTCTAGGCAATCCTGCTTCAGCAGGGGAGTTGGACTAGATGATCTCTATGGTCCCTTCCAACTCTAAAAATTCAGTGAAATTCAGTGAAATTGTGTTAGGAGCTGTATAAACCAATTGCTGCCCTGGAAGCTTGAAGGATAAATGAAGAGATAGAGGGCAGATAAGACAATAAAAAAAACCAAACCCAAATGAGACTAACAGTCATATTTCTTTTACAATTTCTAAAAATTTTGATTATGGGGCTTTAAAAAAGAACACAGTATTAGCACTGCCAACAGTCACAGGTTTCAGAACCCATGAAAATTAGAATTAATTTAGGTAATGGTGTAATTCTAATCCTAATGCTATTGTTTGGGCTTCTTTGTGGAAAACAAACAAACAAACAAAACACCAAAGAAAGAGACAAACAAACGAAAGCCCTATATTCATTATTTACCTTTTTACACTGACAAATGAAAGCACAAAGGGGAAAGCAAGCCTAGTTTAAAACCAACAATGAGAAAACTCAGCAATTTTTAGTTAATCACATCCATTCCTAATTTACACAGTTGTCCAATTCAGGGTCTTATTTGAGGAATTAAGTAAAACTTTGGGACTATGTGTAGAATTAATTTTGTCCAATGAAAAGGAGCCTTTAGAAAGTAATTCTTTGCCTAATCATTGCAGACTTGCTTGTTTTTATAAGTCTTAAAAAAAAAGAATATATTAAAGCACTGTTGGATTGGTTGGAAAAGCTACCTGACATTTTCTTTCACCTGTATTTGTGTGATAAATACATATTAACCCTCTGGTTCACAGGCATAAAAGGAAAAGTTTTGGAAAGAGTAACTGTAATTTAGCTTAGAGTGTAAAAATAAATCAATAAATAAATAGATTATTTTCTCATGAAATATTTCTCTCTGAGTTAGCTTGACAAATTTAGTCTCAGTGTTTTTATTTTAATCTGTAGTTTTTGTCAGGATAACATTTATCAATAGACCACCCTCCAAAGAAGATGCAGATATTTTCTCTGCAGGTGTTAAGGCTCATTAAAATTGTTATTCACATAAAAATTCGTCCTACAATTGGTGGAACCATAGTAATGACTTTTGTACATAGTTTTGTGCTGGCTTTAATAGGTTAAAACATAACAATCTGCAAGCTGATACAGGATGCAATATCCACTTGAAAGATCAGGTAAAAAATTGTGCAGCTAGTATGCACCGAATTCCATGCTAAGCCAAACAGGCAGAGATGGACTATATCCTAAAAAAAATCATTAATAGAAATAGACAATTTAATATGAATTTATTTTTTAAATAGGAGAATGCTTTTGGTAAAGTTTAACCAGTATTTTCAATGTTTAGAGTTTTGCTTTTAATTTACATGCGAAAAGAACTTACATGAAACTTGTACTGGTGAAGTATGTCAGTTTTACTTTCTGTGTTGCTTGTTATCTCAACAAATGTTCATATAACTCATACAGTGGATATGGCAATATAACGCTATGCAGGGTGGAAAAATATGAAAAGTATTGGAAATAATCTTGACATTTAAGAAATATATTACCGTTTGCAGGCTAGATCTTAAACAGAAGCAGCAGCATTTTTAAATGTTAGGTTATACACTGTATTTAGTTTTAGGTAATGGGTTTTAAACTCTGCTCTTAGGTAAAAGACTATTTTCATGCATGAGAAACAGGAGCTTTAGCTGTGTCTAGATCTTTTTCTTCTCTAGGTTTTTTTCTTTTTAATGCTTTTAAGGAGGAAATTTATCTATGGGTTTGGAAACTAGAAAAACTTATGGAACAATAGCTTAAAATGGTGTCTTCAATAAATTAATAATTTATGTTCCATTGCACAGTCTAAATCTGGTGAAGATCAAGTGCATTAATGTATCTTTGGTAATATCTTTTTTTAGATTAATATATTATGAAGAATAACTCCTTTGAAAATTACATTTTATTGTACTTTTAAATAATTGTACTTTTAAATAAATTTGTTAGTACCTTGATATCTCAGCTACACTCAGACAAAGTCATAACCCAACTGCAAAAAATCAATTAGCAACTTCACTCATTTTTATTAAACATTTATAATCTTTTATTCAAGGTTATTTAAAAAAAAAAGAATCTTGCATATATAAAAATAAAATATTTTTTCTAGAAAGTACACTTTTTTTACTTTTTTGAAGATGGTATATCTTAGCTCTTTAGGTGTATTTATGGATTTATCTTCTTAACATATATGTTAGACTTTGATGTACTAACTCAAATTGACTGTTGTAGATTGTAAGTTTGTAATTTGAATTTTCTAAGTCTTTAACACTTACACTTTGAATTCAACATGATGCTATTAATATAGGCAAGTTGCATATCACAGGAAAGAAAAGTCTCATAGATCCGAGTATGTAACTGGGACTTCTATGACTTGCAATCCAAGGCTTAATCACAAGACTGCAATCTGCTAAAGTTTACTATAGGTTATTTGCTGAATCAGCCAGTATTTGCTCATCACATAATTTATCGTAACATCAAGGTAACCACTGAAATTTCCAGATGATTCTTTCCAGTTCAGGCTTTATTAAAAATACATGGATTCTATCATGCTGAATAGTTACTGAAAACAGGCTGTATGCAGTAATGACTAAACTTGTAAATGGTCAAACTATGTGCTA
Source organism: Calidris pugnax (assembly GCF_001431845.1). NCBI lineage: Eukaryota > Metazoa > Chordata > Aves > Charadriiformes > Scolopacidae > Calidris > Calidris pugnax. The sequence continues at coordinate 3,536,773 of NW_015090999.1, read as the reverse complement.
AATTGTTATACATACATTAATTGCAAAAAATGGTCATTTAGAAAAAAATTCAGCAAAGTTTTGTTAAAATTCAAGTGTGAAAATTGTATGTGATACACTCACCTAACAGAACCCTCCCTACCAAAATTATTTATAACCTCAGAAGACTTTTGAAGTCTGAGTTATTGATTTTAAAACTACTTAATTTGTCTCACTGGATTTCCCTTCAAAGAACAAATCCTAAAATACCTCGTTCCTGTGTGTTGAAATGCAATATACAATTGCACTACATGAATGTCAAATTCTGCTTTTCACATACCTTGAAGAAGGTGACAAAACTGACCTTAGCTTCAGCTGCAAATGTACGAGGTTGCTAACTCTCTGCTCACATATCATTATTCCTATTTTTCCCCTCTGAAATATATCTAACACTTTCCCTCTTGCAGTGGTGAAAGTATAATCCTATGCAGTTCTGAACCTTGGAATCATTCTTCAGTTTCTCTGTGTTTCTTCACTTATTCTAGCTTTGAGGCCTCTTATCACTTTCAGTGCTTTAATATAAAAATTTCCTTTTTTCTTTTTTTTTTTTCTATTTTGCTAAAAAACCCAAACAAATAATAAAGGAAGTGAATGGATAAAACTGAACAGGTGTATAATGGAATTAATGTTATAGAAGATTCTGCCAAAAAGAAAAGCAGAGAATTTAAAAAAAAAAAAAAAAGGAAAAGGAATAGGCAAAAAATATTTTCGCTAATTTGGAAAAATACAGGCTATTAGTTTTATTAACAACACTAATAGATAACACAGTGTCAGCATAAAATAATAGTACTTGTTTGCATCGTAGGATCTCTTTTCCAATTCCAGAATCTGAGTGCTGCCTCTAAAATATGATGTGTCTGGTTAGGTCAGTGATGAATTTGCTAAATCAGATTTTCAGATGGTATAAACTGCAGTAAAATCAGCAGTACCATGGTATGAATATTCATTTATTTCTGCTGGAATGAAAATCCCATGAGTTTCCCTATGTTAGAAGGGATTTTATTTGGGACGAACGTGCATTACTTTACTGTTTGGTTTTTTTTTAATGGCACCAAAAACCTAAAAAAAATAAAATAAGACACCAAAACTCCAGAGTGAATAAGTATAGATGTAATTATCTTGACTGGAACCTATAAAAGACATCAGCTTTAACAACCTTGGTCTTTCCCTGGGACTTTAAAATGGTTATAATGTTTTCAGTTTATGGTTTCATTTGTCAAGCACTACATTCAACATACAATTTAGCACACTGAGGTAATACTGATATTATAAGATCACAGAGGACAATGCCGCTAACAAATCATCAGAATAAAAGTTGGTAGCACCTATGGGTTCAGAAAGGACAGGCTTTCTTATCTTGACACTAACAAACCAAAAGCAAAGGTTTGTACCTTAGGCCAGTCTCTTCGTACAGGCAGTGGAGAAAGAAAATACCGCCCCCAAATGTCCTTTATCTACCATAGGGAGATGTATACAGAGGGAGCTAAGAGAACAATTATGACAAAATAGATAGCTTCAGAAGTTTTAAGGTAAACACGGTGAATTGCAAACTCAATAAATGCTGAGAAAAAGGCACAGTTTTCATCTTGTATATGACAGAAACACAACAAAAAGTAAGAAGTAGAAAAGAATTCAGTAAAAATCTGCTGTTGATACATAGTGGAAGAGTTAAAAATTAATGTTTTCACTGTCCCATGCATTCCCAAGGGCTGCAGGAACTGATTTTAAATTCTTGTTCAGCCTGTCTGATGATTTATTTAGTGCTTTCCTCTATGCTGCTTTAAAGGAGGTACATACACGGATGCAAAACATCAGATTTAAGTTCAGGTAAAGTAAGACACCAATGATACCCTACAGAAAAAGCAGTTTGAGGAACTGGACAGAATATTGATCCTATTTGGTGTTAACCATCTTCTAATGATTAATCATTAAAAACAAAATCTATTTCAGAGTCATGTAGACTTGTATTCATTACTTGTAGATCCATTTTTGGATGGTCCGGTGACACTAGAGAGCCTTCTTGCAAGCTTAGCTTATCAACAAAGTATCCTCAGATTTCCTGGAGGAGAAGCCACCCTTATAGATAGGTATCTTTGTCACCTTCATATTCAATGAAGAGAAAAAACTCTTTTCTGCCAGAAGAGAACTTAATAGAGATTCAGTAACAGCTGGAGCTTTTTGGTTTTGCCAAAACATGTACTATAATAATACATAATTATAATTATACTTAAATGTTACTGTTCTTTGATCTTGCTGTGTCAATCTACCAGCCTGCTTTAAGCAAAAAGACTATAGTTCAGTGCATCTCAACTAAACATATATCCAGCTGGAGGTCTTAGCCCTTACGCAGATGACCTTGACTCAGTTAAACAATCAAAACCATGCTTACAAATATGCCTATGATGTGCCTTGCTGAATCAGAGACTGAGTTTTTAATATGTTAGGAACACACTGCCATACAACTTGAGGCCCCCTCAGTCATTTTTGTAATAAATGACAGAGTTCTTGCTGCCTCAGCTGTTCTTTATTTAATTCCCACTTACTTGCTCCAAGGCAGCCCGTTAGGATTCACAGGATGCAATACATAACACAGAACCAGAAAATAAATATTTTTTCTCATTTTATGACCACTGTACAATAAAATTAGCTAATTTTTCATCTTCTGTTATTCCTACACAAAGAAAAAAAAAATAAAATAAAAAAGCATAAACTTATTGTTGTGCTTTTGTCATTATTATATGCAATAAGACCCCAAAAGTTAAGAAATTAAAAATCGTCTCATGCTTCCAAAAGTAACTATTACATTGTACGATAGTTTTGGATTGGTTTAATTTTTGGTTTGTTGGTAGTCAATATAAGAGACAGATATTAAATGGACCCTTTTTAAAGAACTTTGTGGGTGGATGTCAGATGCCCATCATCAACTCTGTCCCTTTTCCTCTTCTGCAGAAGGCGGAGAAAACACAAGGGAAATCTTGTGGATCAAGATAAGGACAGGGAGATTATTCACCAATTACCATTAGAGGCAAACCAGATTTGACTTAGGGAAATCAACTGAGTTTTGTAGAATCATACAATATGTAAAGTTGGAAGGAACCTTAAAGATCATAGAGTTCCAACCCCCTCTGCTGTGGCCAGGAACTTCCACTAGACCAGGTTGCTCAAAACCCCATCCAACCTGGCCTTGAACATTTCCAGGGATGGGGCATCCACAATTTCTGTGGGCAACCTGTTCTACTGTCTCACCATCCTCAGAGTAAATAATTTCTTGCTAATATCTAATCAAAATCTAGGCTCTTTCAGTTTAAAATCACTACCCCTCATCGTATCACTGCACCCCCTGATAAAGAGACCCTCTTCATCTATTCTGTAGGCCCTTTTTAGGTTCTATATATACATATATATATATAAAAATATATATATATATAGCAGCTGGAAGCTGCTATAAAGTCTTCCTGGAGTCTTCTCTTCCCCAGGCTGAATAACCTCAGCTCCCCAACTCCAGCTGAATTTACTGCCAATTAATAATATTGCTCTCCTGCGTGGGCTCTCCATGGGCTGCAGTTTCCTTCTGGGCACATCCACCTGATCTGGCATTGGGTCCCCATGGACTGCAGTGTGGAAATCTGTGTCACCATCATCTTTTCCATGGGCTGCAGGGGAAGCTCTGCTCTTCCTCCTGGAGCACATGCTCCTGTTCCTTATTCTCTGGCCTTGGTGTCTGCAGGGTTGTTTCTCTCATGTTTTCTCATTCGTCTCTTCCACCTAGTACAGTAGTTTTTAACCTTTCTTAAATATGTTATCATAGAGGTGCTACCAATGTCACTAATGGGCTTAGCTTTGTCCAATAGCAAGTCTGTCTTGGAGTCATCTGAAACTGGCTCTGTCTGACATGGGGACAGCTTCTGGTGTCTTTTCACAGAAGACACCCCTGCAGCCCCCCTGCTACCAAAACCTTGCCATGTGAACCTACTGCAAGCTTGGAGAAGGAAACAAGGAACTGCCCCTCTCCTGCCATCCCTGTGGCCTACCCTCAACCCAGCACCATGGGGAAAGGGGATAAACACCAAACAGGAGGTAAAAGAACGATTTAACTGCAGGTTTTCATAAGAAGAAATGAATATAGCTATTAAATATATAAATACACATAAAAAAATTCCAATTCCAGACATTTTATTAGGAATAAAAATAAGTCCACCTGTATTATGAAAGAATCATAGAATACTTTGGATTGGAAGGGCCCTTTAAATGTCATCTAGTCCAACCCACGTGCAATAAGCAGGGACAACTTCAACTAGATCAGGTTGCTCAGAGCCCAGTCTAACCCAACCTTGAATGTTTCCAGGCATGGGGCATCTACCATCTATCTTGGCAACCTGTTCTAGTGTTTCACCACCCTCATTGTAAAAATATATTTCCTTATATCTAGTCTAAATTTACCATCTTTTACCCTTTGCCCTATCACAACAGGCTCTGCTAAAAAGTTTGTCCCCTTCTTTCCTGTAGCCCCCATTTATGTACTGAAAGACCTCAATAAGGTGTGTGTCCCCCCCCCCGGCAAACTTTCCCTTCTCTAGGCTAAACAACCCCAACTCTCCCAATCTCATAGAAGAGGTGTTCCCACCCTCTGATAATTTTTGTGACCCTCTTCTGGACCTGTGCCAACAGGTTCATATCTTCCCTGTGCTGAGGGCTCCAAAGCCAGATGCAGTAGTCCAGGGAGGATCTCACCAGAATGAAGTGGAGGGGCAGAATTACCTCCCTCGACCTGCTGGCCACGCTTCTTTTCATGTACCCCAGGATAAGACTGGCCTTCTGGGCTGTAAATGCACATTGTCAGCTCATATCCAGCTTTTAATCCACCAGTACCGCCAAATCCTTCTCAGCAGGGATGCTCTTAATAACTTCATCCCCTAGTCTGTATTGATACTCAGGTGCAGGACCCTACACTTGGCCTTGTTGAACCTCACGAGGTTCACATGGGCCCACTTCCCGAGCTTGTCCAGGTCCCTCTGGATTGCACCCTGGCCCCCTTTACCAACTACAGCTACATTTCATCGGCAAAACTGCTCACAGTGGTCAGGACGCAGTGTGCATTTAGGCCACTTTTTTGTTTGTTTTCAACTGATATACTGGATGAATTATCCAAACACTGGGTAGGGAGTTTTCTTTTAATGTTTTGAATTAATATTATTCAAACGTTGAAGCAAATGGATTTGTTTACTTAACATACAAAAGCACTTAATCTCTGAATAATCACTCCTGTGTTTTTCTGTACATTAAAGACCAGGTTGCTCAAAACCCCATCCAACCTGGCCTTGAACATTTCCAGGGATGGGGCATCCACAATTTCTGTGGGCAACCTGTTCTACTGTCTCACCATCCTCAGAGTAAATAATTTCTTGCTAATATCTAATCAAAATCTAGGCTCTTTCAGTTTAAAATCACTACCCCTCATCGTATCACTGCACCCCCTGATAAAGAGACCCTCTTCATCTATTCTGTAGGCCCTTTTTAGGTTCTATATATACATATATATATATAAAAATATATATATATATAGCAGCTGGAAGCTGCTATAAAGTCTTCCTGGAGTCTTCTCTTCCCCAGGCTGAATAACCTCAGCTCCCCAACTCCAGCTGAATTTACTGCCAATTAATAATATTGCTCTCCTGCGTGGGCTCTCCATGGGCTGCAGTTTCCTTCTGGGCACATCCACCTGATCTGGCATTGGGTCCCCATGGACTGCAGTGTGGAAATCTGTGTCACCATCATCTTTTCCATGGGCTGCAGGGGAAGCTCTGCTCTTCCTCCTGGAGCACATGCTCCTGTTCCTTATTCTCTGGCCTTGGTGTCTGCAGGGTTGTTTCTCTCATGTTTTCTCATTCGTCTCTTCCACCTAGTACAGTAGTTTTTAACCTTTCTTAAATATGTTATCATAGAGGTGCTACCAATGTCACTAATGGGCTTAGCTTTGTCCAATAGCAAGTCTGTCTTGGAGTCATCTGAAACTGGCTCTGTCTGACATGGGGACAGCTTCTGGTGTCTTTTCACAGAAGACACCCCTGCAGCCCCCCTGCTACCAAAACCTTGCCATGTGAACCTACTGCAAGCTTGGAGAAGGAAACAAGGAACTGCCCCTCTCCTGCCATCCCTGTGGCCTACCCTCAACCCAGCACCATGGGGAAAGGGGATAAACACCAAACAGGAGGTAAAAGAACGATTTAACTGCAGGTTTTCATAAGAAGAAATGAATATAGCTATTAAATATATAAATACACATAAAAAAATTCCAATTCCAGACATTTTATTAGGAATAAAAATAAGTCCACCTGTATTATGAAAGAATCATAGAATACTTTGGATTGGAAGGGCCCTTTAAATGTCATCTAGTCCAACCCACGTGCAATAAGCAGGGACAACTTCAACTAGATCAGGTTGCTCAGAGCCCAGTCTAACCCAACCTTGAATGTTTCCAGGCATGGGGCATCTACCATCTATCTTGGCAACCTGTTCTAGTGTTTCACCACCCTCATTGTAAAAATATATTTCCTTATATCTAGTCTAAATTTACCATCTTTTACCCTTTGCCCTATCACAACAGGCTCTGCTAAAAAGTTTGTCCCCTTCTTTCCTGTAGCCCCCATTTATGTACTGAAAGACCTCAATAAGGTGTGTGTCCCCCCCCCCGGCAAACTTTCCCTTCTCTAGGCTAAACAACCCCAACTCTCCCAATCTCATAGAAGAGGTGTTCCCACCCTCTGATAATTTTTGTGACCCTCTTCTGGACCTGTGCCAACAGGTTCATATCTTCCCTGTGCTGAGGGCTCCAAAGCCAGATGCAGTAGTCCAGGGAGGATCTCACCAGAATGAAGTGGAGGGGCAGAATTACCTCCCTCGACCTGCTGGCCACGCTTCTTTTCATGTACCCCAGGATAAGACTGGCCTTCTGGGCTGTAAATGCACATTGTCAGCTCATATCCAGCTTTTAATCCACCAGTACCGCCAAATCCTTCTCAGCAGGGATGCTCTTAATAACTTCATCCCCTAGTCTGTATTGATACTCAGGTGCAGGACCCTACACTTGGCCTTGTTGAACCTCACGAGGTTCACATGGGCCCACTTCCCGAGCTTGTCCAGGTCCCTCTGGATTGCACCCTGGCCCCCTTTACCAACTACAGCTACATTTCATCGGCAAAACTGCTCACAGTGGTCAGGACGCAGTGTGCATTTAGGCCACTTTTTTGTTTGTTTTCAACTGATATACTGGATGAATTATCCAAACACTGGGTAGGGAGTTTTCTTTTAATGTTTTGAATTAATATTATTCAAACGTTGAAGCAAATGGATTTGTTTACTTAACATACAAAAGCACTTAATCTCTGAATAATCACTCCTGTGTTTTTCTGTACATTAAATATCACAGCAAGTAATTTTGCAGAGCAGTTAAAAGTGAAATATTCAATCCAGTAGCTAACTATTTCATTTGAAGTTGTATGACCTCAACTACCACTCTAAACCACTTTCCACCACTTACATAAAGAAGAGGTAATTGTTTTTTCCCTCCAAGTGTTCAGTCCACGCTGGAGAAGTGAATAATGGAGTTAGCGATTTCCATGTTTTGAAAAGAGATGCCTTGAAAGAGATTTTTGTAAAGGTATAAACTGCTGTTTTTTCTATGTAGATTAAAAAAGGGAAAAGTATTTTTCACAAGAGAAAATTAGCCAACTAAGTTCTCTGTTATAATGCTATATAAAGACCTGTTATGCAACAGTCCTGTAAAGTACAAAAGACTCTTTTAAGGACTGTAATGACCACATAATCAATAAAGCATAATTTGTACATTATTTTCATAATAGAGGCTTTCAGCAAAGAAGTTAGGTTGATCAAGGTCAGACAGCATTTATGGGTACATTCTTAAAATGAAAGCAAAGAAACCTAGCAAAGTTTAACTTAACTCATTAATTAACTCCCCTGAAAAAAGACAGAAGAAACTTAAAACATCTTCCTTGAGTACACTGGGGATTTATCACCAAAAATACTGAAATTATCTATCAATTTGATACAAAAATGCAAATAGGAATGTGAAGTAATTTTTATTTAATGAGAAAAATGCACTAAATTTTATCTGTACAGGAAGTAAAGAATATTAAAATTGCAAAGGTGAAAAATCTTTGTATTTGTAAGAGCTAAAATTCATATTACAAAATCATGTAAGGTCTCAGCAGAATTAATTACAGCAGAAAACAAGGAGATTTTCCTTTACAAATAGTTAAGCATACATATGAAAGAATCAAAATAAATTACCATGTTGAAAAGGCTAAATCTAATCCAATCTTTCTGAGCCATAAGAGAGTTTTTGGCAGCGTACTGCGATTCATGTTGGGACTACTGTTGTTCCTTCATATAAGCTAATAAATAAGTGATATTTAAAGATAAAGTATTGTCAAGGTAAAATAATTTGGAATTTTAAGCTAAAAATAAGAAGGATAATTCCAAAGCTTGAGATCTATTGGCATGCATGAAACCTTAGCAAAATACTGTGAGCAGTAACTAACCTTCATTTGGTACTCATTGTCTTAAACATTCTGCAACTTTCATGTTAAAGGAATATCGTGAAAGCATGTTCTGAACACATTACTGATAGATAGTAAAAGCAAACTATGTATCTGAAATTAGGTTTACATATTTGTAGTTTTGGTGGTGTGTCTGATGTACACAGTTTACCATATTTATGAGAGTTCAGTAACTGGCTTCTCAGATGGGAAAAAAATGGGACAAAAAGCAAAGAAAAGCCCAGGCTGTTTTGCCCTAATAAAGCAGAAGTTTTGCTTTCAGGGTTTTATTTCCTTGTAACTATAGAATTAGATTATTTTCTCAATAGAATTTTGAAACAAGTTGTTGGTGGATTCCTGCTACCTAGTTTTAGTCACATTGTTGAAGAGTACAAGTTAGCAATGCTACATGGAATCCAAAATGTCTAATCCATGCATCTAACTTGGACTTGCCAGATGGTCTGATCCGACCATCAGTATGTGTTAGGTTACTGAACCAGAGTGCTGACAGCCCATGAAAAGTCATGTATGTTCAGCTTCCAGAAGTTTCAGAATCTGCTTTTGCACAGACAATGAGGAAAAAAACCACCAAATGCAGATCAACTATACTATTATTACTCTAAAGATATATTTAACAATTTCATCTCAGATTTTCACCTAGATTTTCAAATATGGACACATATTGCTGTTTATTAATTAATACTGGAAGTAGACAAAAGCCTAAAAGCCACATTCAATAAAATATTTGGTATGAGATTCTCCTCCACAAGTCTGAGAAATCTACAGTGTCAATGTGACAGTTATTCAGGCTCTTTTATAGTCAATGGAGGGAAACAGACTTTTAAAGGCACAATTCATTTTACTTCAGGTATCTACTGTAGGATGAAATTAATCACACTCAAAACCATCCTCTTCTTTTCACCAAAACCATCCTCTTCTTTTCACCAACTTGTTTGGTTGGTTGGTTTTTGTTTGGTTGGTTTTTTTTTTTGTTTTGGTTTGGTTTTTTTGTTTTTGTTTTTTTTTGTTGATGGGGTTTGTGCGTGTGCATGTGTGCGGTTTTCTCCTTGCAGTAGCGATTCTGGGAATTTAAATATGTATCATCTTAATAGTCATCTAATTTTGTGCTCAGTAGATAGCTATGGGTAAATAAAAGGTGTAACTCATTCAGCAGTTTAGTTTGTTTAACAGCTCTCTTTCCCTTCCCTTATGAGCTGGATGGCTACTCTATAGAAGGCATAATCAAAGATTAAATTAGTTTCACAAGAACTTGGATTGCAAATCTGGGGGAGGGTGACAAAAAAAAAATATTGTGATGCAGTTATAAGTGTCTCAAACATCCTTAAAAATTTCTGTCTTTAAAAAAGATAAATTAAATCTACCAGAGTGCCAAGTAGTAAAAAAAGTTCTTAAGAGTACATGCTAGAGAACATTCTTGCTTTATCAGAAAAGCAGACCTAAAATTGTACCTCTTTTTATGCTTTAAGTTCTGTAACTGTTGAGCTGAAATTAAACATAGTAAAATATATGTGAGGGGCTGATTATAGTGCATGGATTTCTGTGAAATCTGCATAGATAAGTGATTATTATTACTAGTGTTACATAAGGAGAGAAAAGAAATTTGTGAGTAAAATCAAACTGCAAAAAGAAAAGTTGTTCTGGCATCTTAAAATCATATTCCTTGTTCTGAAAAGCTGTCCATTATAACATTTTTATTTTGATATAATTTCTTAAAAGAATTCTATAGTATAGCTATCTATGTTTTAGTTTACTTTTGGTATTTTAAATGTACATGGAGTCATAACTTGGTATTATCAAATATTACTGTTAGAACGGTCTAAAGAAAAATAAGCATGCAAATATATATATTTTAACAGTGAGTTTTCAAATAGAATATGTCTCTAACTGAAATGAAACATCAGAATTAATTTGAATTAAAGTTTAGTAGAACTTTTTTCTAGATTTTATTTGGGTCTTTCCTGGTCTCTTCTAAAATATTTCTATTATTTTACAAGGATTGATTAAATTGGTTACGTCACCAGGATTGCTCACATATGTTTAGTCAGTTACCGAGGGCTGGATAAATGCGAGGAACATCACATAGGTCCTTTGAACAAAATTATTTTGACTCAGGGTATTCTTAATTTCATAACAGCACATAAGAACATGTATTTTCTATGAAAATAAACTTAAACAATTAGTCATCATATTATTGGAGACAGAAACCCGGGTGGATGCAACCAGCTCAAATTTAGGAAACAAAAAAAAAGAGTAACAAAGAATCTCATGTTGGGTAAATGACTGAACCAATTAATAAACTTACTGTACTGTATGTACAGTACCCCTATGTAACAGAATTTTAGATGTGACTTCCAGAAGATGAAAATTGAATTTCTGGCCTGGATTAATTTTATATAATTTAGTACCCTTAATTATATTCCTAAATTTTGGGAAAAAGAATTCAGGCCCAGCAGGCTTCCCTAAATAAATAGAATATTTACAGACCTTCAAAAATATTTGAAGTATATAGAACTTCATAGAGGATCATCTTCATCTGTAGCATTTTATCCTTTCATTTAAATATGTGTGCTTTACTTTGAAATTTTGATGATACCTTTTGTTTATCACACAGTGCCAAGAACATAAGAGATCTGAGGTAAAAAAATCCCCAAAATAAAATTACCCTTTTCTTTCTCAGTGAAAGCAATAGTTACAATTTCATATTGTTGCTAAATTTTAACACTGATGCTCAAATGTTTTTTTGTCATGCACTATATGTTATATAAAATATTTAGAGAGAAGGATGTTGGGAGGGACCATGCCAAAAGCCTTGCAGAAGTCCAAATAGATGACGTCCCTAACTCTTCCCTTGTCCACTGATGTATTCGCTCCATCATTGAAGGCCACTTGGTTGGTCAGGCAGGACTTGCCCCTGGTAAAATAATGCTGTCTCTCTTGAATCATCTCCCTGTCCTCCATGTGCATTAGCATAGCTTCTAAGAGGATCTGTTCCATGATCTTCTCAGGCACAGGGACGAGGCTGAAAGGTCAGCAGTTCCCAGGGTCTTCCTTTCTACCCTTTTAAAAATGGGTGCAATGTTTCCCTTTTTCCAGTCACTGGGGTCTTTGCTTGACTGCCACGACTTTTCAGATATGATGGAGAGTGGCATGGCAACTATATCAGCCAATTCCCTCAGGGCTCTGGGATACATCTCATCAGGTCCCACAGACATCTTTATGTTCTGGTTCTGCAGGGGATCATGAATCTGATCTTCTCCCACTCTGGCGGAGACTTTGCTCCTCCAATTCCTGTCTTGTGGTCCATCCACTTAAGAGGTGTGGGAAGAGAGTTTGCCACTGAAGACTGAGGCAAAAAGGTTGTTCATAACCTCAGCCTTCTCCTCGTCTGTTGTTACCAGTTTGCAAGTGTTGTTCATCAGTGGTGTATGATTTATTTGACCTTCCTTTTCTGGCTGACATACCTGAGGAATTCCTTCCTATTATTCCTAGCACTCCTTGCGAAGTTCAGCTCCAGCTATGCTTTGGCCTTCCTGGCCCCATCCCCACACAACTGGGCAGTGTCCCTACACTCTTCCCAGGATACCTGTCCCTTCTTCCCCTGACTATGCATTTTCCTTCTTAAGTTTGACCTGCAGGTCTCAACTCAGTCATGCAGGTCCCTTGCCTTCCTTTCCTGATCTCTTATACCTGTGGATCAAGAGCTCTTGAGCAATATGGAAAGTGCTCCTTAAATATCTGCCAGCTCTGTTATGCTCCCTTGTCCCTGAGGGCAGTTATTGACTAATTCCTTGAAGAGCTGGAATTTTGCTTTCCTAAAATTCAAGGCCCTGACTTTACCCTTTGCCTGACCCATATTCCCCAGGAATGCAAACTCTACGTTGTTACCAGTTTGCAAGTGTTGTTCATCAGTGGTGTATGATTTATTTGACCTTCCTTTTCTGGCTGACATACCTGAGGAATTCCTTCCTATTATTCCTAGCACTCCTTGCGAAGTTCAGCTCCAGCTATGCTTTGGCCTTCCTGGCCCCATCCCCACACAACTGGGCAGTGTCCCTACACTCTTCCCAGGATACCTGTCCCTTCTTCCCCTGACTATGCATTTTCCTTCTTAAGTTTGACCTGCAGGTCTCAACTCAGTCATGCAGGTCCCTTGCCTTCCTTTCCTGATCTCTTATACCTGTGGATCAAGAGCTCTTGAGCAATATGGAAAGTGCTCCTTAAATATCTGCCAGCTCTGTTATGCTCCCTTGTCCCTGAGGGCAGTTATTGACTAATTCCTTGAAGAGCTGGAATTTTGCTTTCCTAAAATTCAAGGCCCTGACTTTACCCTTTGCCTGACCCATATTCCCCAGGAATGCAAACTCTACCAGTGCATGATCACTGCAGCCCAGGCTGCCTCCAATCTTAACTTTGCTAAAAGGGAACTGTCAGAAGTGGGATTACTACCCATTTCAATTTAATTCATAATCCATTTAGTGAAAACAATTTTGATTTTTTTTCCAGGTTTATTTTCAAGGAAAATGCCAAGCAGATTTATCTTTTTTTTTTTCCACATTTTTAAATTCATCAAGCAGCTTTTAGCCTCATCAAAATTAGCAGATGTAAATCTATCAGATTATATTTTCTTAAGATTGATATTGGTTGATATTATGTTTTCATTTTCTATCATCATATCACATAATATTTATTACAGCATTATAACTCAAAATATAAAGTATTATATATAATATATATAATATTATATATATCAAGCTTTATACATACAGCATTATAAATATAATTATATTTTATTATATTAAAATAGTATTATATTAAATATACTATATATATTATATATTATTATATATAATATTATTCTATTCCAAGCTTTATTCTTATTTTCTGAAACTTCCCCTGTGTTTTGATATCAGTGAAATTACGGTATTGCTTCAGAAAGATTTATGCACCAATCCTTTTAATACTTTTGGCTGTACTTTTTTTGCTTGGTTTTTTTTTGTTTATTTGCAAGATTAACTATTTTTCTGTTTTGTTTTCACCAGCCTTCTATCAGATCTGTCTCAGAATAAAAACTTTATTGGTATTTGATGTGCATATAAGGTCAACGCACCTCTCCTTAACACATAATACATGTTCTCAGCATTGTCTCTAAGAAGCTATATAAATCACAATTTACAACACTGGCATCAAGAGTTAATAAAACGATCAAACATATAAATTCAATTTTATCTTCTGATTTTGTATGTGTTTCTTCAAGATATCAAACAAAAAAAAAAAGACAAAATGCTTTTTCAAAAAACTGGTTATGTTTTTCTACCATGACCCTTGATTATATTTCTAAACAGATTCTTTTTTAGTACATAATTTTCAACTGAATGATGAGAACATAACTGGTTTTGTGCTTTTTTCTTGATTAAGATATCATAGATGAATTAATGACAGACTTGTTTACCTACACAGCTTGCAAACTTACAGACATTAGAAAAGTTGTTAAGAAAAGGGTAAGACACATGGACAGCTTGTCCTGATACAGCTTTAATCAGTGTCAGGTGATATGGTAAATCAGGTATGCTCTTGCTTTTAGGAATGTATTTTACTTTCAAATGCACATCTTTCTAAAATATCTGGGTCTGACATAAGACCTTTCTCATTTCCAGCATGTTAATAACAGGATTTATGTTGTGCATTGATTAGCATAAATCCTTCTCCTGTACTGATTTGAGTTGCCTGGTCTTCCCTACAACAGTGACTATACAGTAGTCTATATATAGCAGTACAAAATCCAGTCAGCTATTAACTCAAGGAAAGAACCACTGGGTCAACATAAAACTTATTGTTACCATCATAACAGAGATGAGTTGGTTTGTTTTGTCTGGTAACTTTTTTTCTGAAGGTTTAAATTAATATGTAAAACAGACATGTTCCTATAGTAAAAACATTTTCAAACATTTAACAAATGTTCACATTTTCAAAACCTATATATTAAAAGATACAAAATTATTTTTTTCTTAATCCAAACTTTAAAAATTGTCTTTCTCTGAAAGTCATTTTACAGAAGTGACTTTTCTGAAATGTCTCTGATGTTTAATTCCAAGCACAGTCCAAAACAGAGTCCTTGACTGGACTCCTATCATCTTATCGGCATAGTACAGCTCACAAGCAGACTGAAACTGCTTTAATGTCTACACTACAAAAACACAAATAGCACAGCACTCTTATCCCATTCCTTTCTGGCTTATCAAGATGAAGGTCCACCAGTGCAAAATATATCCATATGTACAATGTGGATTATGGGTGCCCCCAAGGCATTCTCTTCCCCAGATTGAATAAACCCCAGGCTTTCAACCATTCTTCACAGGGCAAGTGCTCCAGCCCTGACCATCCTGGTCGCCTCCTCTGGAGCTGCCCACTTTATCAATGTGTTTCTTGTATTGCAAACCCCAGAACTGGATGAAGACATGGTTTGATGACTGCCGAGTAGAAGAGGATAATCACTGATCAACTGTCTGTGCTCTTTTTAATACAACACCAAATGTTGTTAGCCTTCATTGCTGCCAAGCAACACCGCTGACCTTCTTTGAGCCTGCTGTCCCCAGGAGCATCCAAGTAGAATCATAGAACTGTCTAGGTTGGGAGGGACCTTTACAACCATCTAGTCCAATCTCCTAACTCTGATAAAAAAACCGTATCACTAAACCATGTCACTAAGCACTATGTCTACCTGTCTTTTAAATACCTCCAGGGATGGTGCCTCAACCACTTCACCGGGGAGCCCACTCCAATGATTAATAACCCTTCCAGTGTAAAAAATTTTCCTCATATTCAATCTGAACCTCCCTTGGAGCAACTTGAGGCCATTTCCTCTTGTCCTATCTCCTGGGACTTGGGAGAAGAGACCGACCCCAGCCTCTTTACAACTGTCTCCTGGGACTTGGGAGAAGAGACCGACTCCAGCCTCTTTACAACATCCTTTCAGGTAGTTGTAGAGAGCGATAAGGTCTCCCCTCAGCCTCCTTTTCTCTAGACTGAACAACTCCAGCTCTCTCAGCCTCTCCTCATAAGACTTATTCCCAGACCCCACACCAGCTTTGCTGCCCTTCTCTGGACCCACTCCAGCACCTCAATGTCTTTTTTGTGGTTAGGGGCCCAAAACCGGACACAGTACTTGAGGTGGGGCCTGACAAGTGGCAGTGGTTTTTCTCTGCAGAAAGTACTTTTCTGCAGAGCTGAGTCTCAGGCATTAAGTTCCCAGCCCAAACATTGCATAACTTTTTTCACTTTGCCGTTGTCCTTGTTGAATTTCAAAAGGTTCCCACGGCCCATTCCTCTGTCTAGGTCCTCTGGATGGCAGTCAGCTGCACTTCCAGAGTGTCATCATCCACAAATCTGATGTTGGTGCTTCCTGTCTTCTCCTCCAGCCCCTTCCTAAACAGGAACTAAACAGGATATGTGCCAGTATAGACCACCAAGGAATTCCATTTGTAACCAGCCTCCAGTCATCTCTATCCTTTGAACCCGATGATGCAGACAGTTTTTCACCCATCTGGTAGGCCATCCACCTGGGATGGTGTGAGAGACCATGACGAAAGGCTTGCTGAAGTTAAAGTAGAAAAATTATGTTGCTCTTCTGTCATGCACAGATCTAATCTCTTCATCACAGAAGGCAATCAGGCTTGTTGCGCATGACAATAAATCCATGCGGGGTATTCCCAATCACCTTCTTCCCATTCATGTGCTACAAAATGGCTTCCACAAAGTCTTGCTGCATTATTTTCCAGGGACAAAAGTGAGAGTGACTAGCCTTTGGTACAGCAGATTATTCTGTTAAATATAGAACTCTACTCTAAAATGTTTGTGCTGCTATATTTTGCAATGCAGCAGAATTTTGACCAAGCTCTAATTCATTTATGTGATCCTGGATGACTTCTGGGGGACAAAACTGCATTTCCTTAATTCCATAGAGAGCATAGGAAAGAACCTCTGCATTACACTGAGAAAGTCCATTTGTGAAATTCTAAAAAAAAGCGATAAAAACATATTCTGCTAGATTGACTAAGCATAGTTAACAAAACAAAAACACAATCAGATTCTAAAGCTGTCATAGTAAGATTAGTTTTACCAAGTCTGAGCCTGTTTTAATATCAGGAAGAGTGTCAGTAAGCTATATATGTACAACTTTAACTTTTGAACGGGAATACAGATCACTAAAGTATTATTGAAATGCATTATAACCATCACTAAAGTATTATTGAAATGCATTATAATCTTCTTAAAAGAAGCAGACACCATCTTTTTTTGTATGCTTTTTATAATGCATTTCTATTTTATATGCAAAGAACTTGTAACGAAAGATTTAACTTCGTATGATCACACTTGTAAACATCAGTGACCTGAAAAAGATGGGCCTAGCAGGATTTGAAAACTATGCTTACACAATAACAATGGGCATATATTTAATTAGGAAAAGACATATACTGATTTAAAACAGCAATGCCATATTCAGAAGCAGAAATTCAAAAGACCTTTAGCCATAAAAAAATTAGTACAGATTGGATGAATATAGAGTTTCTTCCTGCAGTTAGCTGAGATTGCTGACTATAATACATTGTGCTGGATTTATGTTTTATGAAATGGAAACGGTAGTACAACTTTAAAAAGAAAAATATCTGAAAACAGTCTCTCCAATTTAAAAGAAAGCAGACACCTTTTAGTGAATAAAAGACTGTCCTCAAAAAGGTGATGACTCTGGCTAGCGTAGAAAGCTGATCAGTCAGGCAAAGAGTCTGACAAATCATTTTTCATGTAACATTTGAGTACTAACTTAACATATCATGAGCTGATGCATAACATAACAAATTGCTTTCAACTCGCTGATGTATAGGTACCGGATCTGGAAAAAAATAAATAATCTTCAGGTACTCACACCAAGCTGGCTCACCAAAATCCCACAGAACTTCAGGGAGAAGCAGCTGAGGAAGGGATCTCTTTTGATATAGCAGAGAGCAAACCTTTTGTTCTGGGTACATGTAGCCTGATCTCCCAGCTACTTGAGTTCCTCTGTTCCATTGTGTTAAGTGTTCTCCCAAGTTATCTTTCTTCTCCAAAATAAATTACACTCTTGTTTACTTATCTTTACCAGTTTTTGTTCTTTAAATCTTTTCTCCCCCACAAGATCAAAATATTATCTACTTAGAAGACAGCAGCATTCATACCATAATAGAGCGAACCTACTTTGGAGATACCTCTCTCTGACTCCCATACCAACACAGATCTCAAGGAACTTTTCTTAATGCATGTTTGCAAGTCCTCTGTAATGCTGCTATTTCTGTTCTCAACTTTCTTAAGACCTTCTTATTTTCCTGAAAGACATGTTTTATCTTTTCTAAATATATTTAATCCATTGCCTCTCTATATTTATTGCTTTCAAAACTGTTAATTTAATAGTGGACACTTTTAGGTATTTTCCCCTACTACTGATGGAAATTTCCAATGAGTTGCTAGTACAACCATACAATTTTGTTTTCTTGGCAGATATGAGGTCAACTCCAAAATTCCCACGTTTCATGGATTTTTCCTATATTTCTATAAACTTCTACGTTTTTCTTTAATTTTTAATATCACTTATTTGGCATTGAACTGACTTGTAAATCTGATTGTAAATTCAACACAAATATAAAAAATTGTTTCTTTGTTTAGAGCTACTGTTCCATTCATTTTCTGCTGCAGTGTTATCAATTATTGCTATTAAGAAATCATTTAAAGTAAGCATTCCTGCCATCCTCCTCTTTCCCCGTGCTGCTCACACTCTTCTGGTGCTTGGGAAATATTGCTTCTCTTTGTCTGAACAGTTTTTCATCTACTACTGCAGTCGGGGCAATGCTATTTGGTGTTCTCTACAGAGTCAGACTTTGATGACTGGATATAGTTTCCTAAATATAATATCCTAGTTTTCTCATTTTAGTCCCCCCAGGAGTCCCAAGACATCGTCATAAAGTTGATAAAATGACCTGAAATCTTTGCAGAAGATTAGCTCTTCTGGAGTGGCAGATGGAAGTGAGTTGGGATACCTTAAAGTACCTAAAACTGTATTATGTTCCTATGTTTATGCTGCTGAATAATACTTTAAGCTCTCCATATCTTTCTTCTTTTCCTGGATTATTTTGGATTTCAAATTGTTAATGACAATTTGATCTCCATAAACTTCATTATGCAGTGGATTATTTCCTTGTTTGGAAAATACTGATCAGGATTACGTTCTAATTTTTAATTTCAACAGTTATATACCCTATTATTCTGCCAAATTTATAGGGTTAGTTCTTTTGGATAATTTAAAAACTTTTGTCAATTTCTTTGATTCTCTTTAAAGTGTGATGTACTGTAATGGTTGTTAAGGAATTGCCCTGGTTTCAGCTGGGAAAGAGTTAATTTTCTTTCTAGGGATTGCTGTGAAAAGAATGTCAATAATACCTATTGTTTTAAGTCCTTGATAAGTGATGTTTACACTATTCAAGAACTTTTTTCAGCTTCTCATAGAAGAATAGGCAGAATGATGGAATACTCAATGAAATATTCCATACCATAGATACCATACTCAGTATGTAAATGGAGGTTGGCCAGGGGGTAGCAATCTGTGATCACTGCTTGGTACAGTGCTAATTCACTGGGTGGTAAAAGTTACCATTATTGTTATTATTATTATTATAACTATTATAATAATTATAATTATATATAACTATATACATTATATATTGTATTATATATGCTATATAATTATAATAATACTATTATTATTGTTATTTTTCATTTTCTGTTATTGTTTCTATTAAAGTGTCTTCATCTCAACCCACAAGTGGTTTTTTTCCTCCTTTTCCCCTCCTTCAAGGCTTTTTTGGCTGCTCGTACCACCCCACCAGTGAGTAGGCTGGGAGGGCACAAAAGTCAGGAGGAGACACAGCCTGGGGGTTGGCCAGGGGGTAGCAATCTGTGATCACTGCTTGGTACAGTGCTAATTCACTGGGTGGTAAAAGTTACCATTATTGTTATTATTATTATTATAACTATTATAATAATTATAATTATATATAACTATATACATTATATATTGTATTATATATGCTATATAATTATAATAATACTATTATTATTGTTATTTTTCATTTTCTGTTATTGTTTCTATTAAAGTGTCTTCATCTCAACCCACAAGTGGTTTTTTTCCTCCTTTTCCCCTCCTTCAAGGCTTTTTTGGCTGCTCGTACCACCCCACCAGTGAGTAGGCTGGGAGGGCACAAAAGTCAGGAGGAGACACAGCCTGGACAGCTGACCCAAACTGACCAAAGGAATATTGCATACCATGTGATGTCATACTCAGTATATAAAGCTGGGGTAAGAAGAAAGAGGGGAACATTTGGATTTACAGCGTTTTGTCTTCCTAAGTAACCATCGTGCATGACGGAGCCATGCTTTTCTGTAGATGGCTGAACACCTGCCTGCCAATGGCAATCAGTGAATGATTTCCTGGGTTGGCCAGGGGGTAGCAATCTGTGATCACTGCTTGGTACAGTGCTAATTCACTGGGTGGTAAAAGTTACCATTATTGTTATTATTATTATTATAACTATTATAATAATTATAATTATATATAACTATATACATTATATATTGTATTATATATGCTATATAATTATAATAATACTATTATTATTGTTATTTTTCATTTTCTGTTATTGTTTCTATTAAAGTGTCTTCATCTCAACCCACAAGTGGTTTTTTTCCTCCTTTTCCCCTCCTTCAAGGCTTTTTTGGCTGCTCGTACCACCCCACCAGTGAGTAGGCTGGGAGGGCACAAAAGTCAGGAGGAGACACAGCCTGGACAGCTGACCCAAACTGACCAAAAGAATATTGCATACCATGTGATGTCATACTCAGTATATAAAGCTGGGGTAAGAAGAAAGAGGGGAACATTTGGATTTACAGCATTTTGTCTTCCTAAGTAACCATCGTGCATGATGGAGCCATGCTTTTCTGTAGATGGCTGAACACCTGCCTGCCAATGGCAATCAGTGAATGATTTCCTTGTTTTGCTTTGCTTGCATGCATGGCTTTGCTCTACTTATTAAACTGCTTTTAAGCCAACACACAGGTATTCCTTATTTTTCCCGATTCTTCTCCCCATACTACTGGGAGGGGAGGAGGAAGAAGTGAGTGAGCGACAACATGGTCCTAGTTGTTGGTTGGGCTTAAACCATGGCAGCCTTGTACTTGGCCTGGTTGAACTTCATGAGATTTGCACAAGCCCACCTCTCAAGCTTGCCCAGGTCCTTCCAGATGGCATCCCTTCCCTCCAGTGAGTTGACCGCACCACACAGCTTGGTGTTGTCATTAAACTTGCTAAGGATGCACTCAATCCCAGTGTCCATATCACTGACAAAGATGTTAAACAGCACTGGTCCCAATACTGACCCTTAAGGAACACCACTCATCACTGCTCTCCACTTGGACATTTAGCCATTGACCTCAACTCTTTGAGTGTGACCATCCAGCCAATTGCTTATCTACTGCTTGGTCTATCTGTCAAATGTAAGTCTCTCAAATTCAGAAGAATTACAGGAATCACATCAGATAAAAGCCTAGATAGCCTCTTGGACTGGCAGAGGCAGTTAGTCACTAGTGCAGCAAACACACAACACTCTCCAGGTTCACAAGCATACACACATCTGTGGATCTCTGATAACTGGTGCAACCCCTCTGCCCACTTGATAACCCTGTCGAGCGTAGGCATCCTACTTGCTGGCTCATCCAGCTTGAGGTTTTCCAGAAAACGCACACACAACCAACACCACCCGCTCACCCACCCCCACCTCCCCCACCCCATGCACATTGGTTTGGGGAAGATATAAACACTTGCCCCCAGCAGACAGCACTAGGCACACAAGCTGTCCCCACTCTAGCCACCAGCACGGAGCTTCTCGCCTGCCTCAGTAATCCCCAGTCCCCACAGTAGCTGGTTTTCAGTGTACACATCATTCCCACTCTCAGTGGCTAAGGCTGCGAACCCACTCACTCCAGCAACTGGCAGTGAGGAGCTCACTCATTCCAGTTGCTGGCAGCAGCAACTGGCGACACCTACATCCGTGATGTGACTCCAGGAGCTGGCACCAAATCCACTAACTCTAGTTATGCCAGTAGCTGGCATTGAGTCCTTGCAGCACTCACACACATTGGATAGAGAGAGAGATTACATGGAGACATAATTAAGAACAGATTAAATAAGATGGGACATACAAAATCACAGAATAATATGCGGTTGGAAGGGACCTCTGGAGATCATCTAAGACAACCCCCCCTGCCAAAGCAGGCTGTCCTACAGCAGGTTGCACAGGAATGTGTCCAGGAGGGTTTTTAATGTCTCCAGAGACGGAGATGACTCCAACTCCCTGGGGAGCCTGTTAATAATTAAGAACAGATTAAATAAGATGGGACATACAAAATCACAGAATAATATGCGGTTGGAAGGGACCTCTGGAGATCATCTAAGACAACCCCCCCTGCCAAAGCAGGCTGTCCTACAGCAGGTTGCACAGGAATGTGTCCAGGAGGGTTTTTAATGTCTCCAGAGACGGAGATGACTCCAACTCCCTGGGGAGCCTGTTACAGTGCTCCACCACCCTCAAAGTAAAGAAGTTTGTCCTCCTATTTAAATGTAACTTATGTTCAAGTTTGTGCTCATTTCTTTTTGTCCTGTCACTGGGCATCAATGAAAAAAGACTGGCCCCGTCCTCTTGACACCCAACCTTTAAGTATTTATAGGCATTGATCAGATCTTCCCTCAGCCTTCTCTTCTCTTGATTAAAAAGACCCAAGTCCCTTGGCCTCTCCTCATAAGAGAGATGCTCCAGGCCCCTGATCATCTTTGTAGCTCTTTGTTTTACCCTCTCCAGCAGTTTCCTATTCTTCTTGAACTGTGGAGCCCAGAACTGGACACAGTATTCCAGATGGGGCCTCACCAGGGCAGAGCAGAAGGGGA
The DNA here is from genome assembly GCF_001431845.1 of Calidris pugnax. Classification (NCBI taxonomy): domain Eukaryota; kingdom Metazoa; phylum Chordata; class Aves; order Charadriiformes; family Scolopacidae; genus Calidris; species Calidris pugnax. The sequence continues at coordinate 3,514,159 of NW_015090999.1, read as the reverse complement.
GGATAACCTCCCTCAACTTGCTGGTCGAGAGCAGAGGGGGAGGATAACCTCCCTCAACTTGCTGGACACACTCTTCCTGATGCACCCCAGGATGCCACTGGCCTTCTTGGCCACAAGGGCACATTTCTGGCTCATCGTTGTCCTCACCAGGACTCCTGGTACTTGCTGAGGGTACATTCCATCTCTTCATCCATGTAATTTATGAATATATTGAAGAGGACTGGACCCAGTACTGACCCCTGGGGAACACCACTTGATACGGACCTCCAACTAGATTCTGTGCCATTGATCACGACCCTCTGAGCTCTGTCTTTCAGCCAGTTTTCAATTCATTTAACTGTCCATTCCTCTAATCCACACTTCCTAGGCTTACCTATGAGGATGTTGTGGGAGACTGTGTCAAAAGTCTTGCTGAAGTCAAGGTAGACAACATCCACTGCCCTCCCCTCATCTATCCATCCAGTCATGCCATCATAGAAAGGTATCAGATTAGTCAGACATGATCTTCCTTTGGTGAATCCATGTGGACTACTTCTGATATTATTTTTTTTTCCTCCATATGCTTTGAGATGACACCCAGAATGAGCCATTACACATCTTTCCAGGGATGGAAGTGAGGCTGACCAGCCTGTAGTTTCCCGAGTCCTCCTTCTTGCTCCTTTTGAAGAATGGAGTGACACTGGCTTTCCTCCAGTCCTCGGGCACCTTGCCTGTTCTCCAGGACCTTTCAAAGATGATGGAGAGCAGCCCAGCAATGACTTCTGCTAGATCCCTCAGCACTCATGGGTGCACCCAATCATGACTCATGGACTTGCAGATATCCAGTGTACTTAACTGTTCCCTAACCCAGTCTTCCTCAACTAAGGGGGAGTCTTGTTTCGTCCACACTTTCTCTGTTTCCCTTTCCTTATCATTCCAATTTGACAGGGTCATTGATCAGATAATACGGACCCCCCATGCATTCTCACACTTTACAAACCCTTCTGAATCAGTGCAAGTGACCAGGTTTGGTTCTTGTCATTGTGCAAGTATGCACTACAGAACCCTGCAATCTTCTCTGCCTCCTGGTCTCCATATAGCACATGCAGATGAAGCCCTGAAGGGGACTCCAACTGCTATAAATAGCAGAAGATGGGATTTATTTTCATAAAGCTCTTTAGCAGTGTAGCAGAATTGTGTGGATGCAGTGAAGTCAATGTATGGAAACAGTCGCCTTTTAAAAAAATCCAGTAGGACTACAGCTACTTGCTTAGATTTAGCTAAAATGAATCTTCCCCTGCAAATTTTTAAAGACAACTCCCATCTGCCCTTTGATCATATCAGAAATTTCTTCAGTTAGGCAAAAAGGGAACCTAAAATTTAAAAATAGCTTCACTGCCTCAGTTCAATATGTTGGAACCCAATCTCTGCCTCTACATGTTATAATGCAAGTAGGATTATTCCTATTTTTGCATATTCTCTCCAAAGGGGAGAATTTGTTTCAATGTAGCAAGCAGCAGTTTTCAAAAAATAATGATCTGCAGTTATTAAGGGTACAGCTACTTTGCAGTTTAACGTAGCTGAAACACAAAGTTAACCTGGACATGCTATGACTGAATCCAGTTATTCACAGAAGACAAGTTAAAGCCATCCTAAAAACTTACTCATTTATGAATGATGTCACACCATATTTATGTTTCTGTTTAGTTTAATTGTGGGGTAGAATTTATTTAAGGAAATGATTCTGAGACTATTAAACTGTAATAAGATAAAGAAAATATTTTCTCATTTTTACAAAATAATAAAAAGATATGACTCATATTGTAGTACCAGCTATCAGTCACTGTGTGAGCTGATGCAGGCAGGACACAGGAACAACCACAAAACCATGGATTAAGGGCAAAGAACAAATTTAATCTCAATACCTCATGGATCAGGGAACCTCTGAAGCAGCACCCGGGCAGAGGCAGGTGAGCAGGGGAACAAGCACCCGGGCAGAGGCAGGCAAGCAGGGGAACGCAGGCACCATGGAGTGAGAGTCCTTAATAGCATGAGAGTCCTTGTTAGCAAGGGAGTGAGGGAGCGAGAGAGCTCCCACTTGCTGCTTGGGCCTGTATTTCAAGGATTCTGGCAGGCAGAGTTTTCTGCTGGGCTTTGATCTCTCCAACAGCAGGGCAGGAATCTCAAGCATGTTTGATAAGGTGCCCCTGAGTCCATCCCAGGCCCATGTTATCTAAGTGCAGATGTTCTACTTGTTAAGCACACAAAACTAAGCAACAATTAGTGTGAGATAGGTGTTTTCCAGCACTCCACATGTGAGTCACTTGAGCATATTTACAGTCCTCCTTGCCAATCTTCCGTTACTTTCCCACAGTCACAATTAGGTTTCTAAATTAGATCCATGCTAACAATTTACAAGGAGTCATAACAAGAATTCTCATTCATACAGTGTCGTCCTTATATTAATTTAAAAAAAAAAAAAGTCCTAGAAAACTAGGAGTCACTGTATCTCTGGAAAGTAACTACTAATCTTCTTTATGGATGGTACGTTAATACATAGAAAAATTAAGTGATTGGCCTGAGGATACGCAGTCAGTAGCAGAAGTAACATTAATTCTGTTTCTAGTCTGCAGCTATGCTAGACTGCAGTCTTCCTCTCCCCATAGAAAGTTGCTCTTTGAACAAAATTCCATCTTATCCGTATTATGAATTCTCAGGATAATTCAAACACTGAAAAACAGGTACTCTCGCTACATTCATACTACTAAATAAAAGAATATCAAGAAGCTCTGGAGCCTGACTGCCCACTCTACCATGCTACTAAATAAAAGAATATCAAGAAGCTCTGGAGCCTGACTGCCCATTCTACTTAATTGTTATCTTAATAGCAATTAACTCTGGAGTCTGGTTACCCACTCTGCTTAATTGAGCCTCTCCAGCTTGGTCATTCCAACATATATCTTAAACAGTATGGATGCAAATCAGGCTTCACCACTTGACCTTGGGGCCTTTTTTTTCTATTTAGCAATGTAGTCATAGCTTTTGAATTCAAACCTGATTCTAGTAAATTCAGTACTAAAAATAACGTAGATACTATGTGAACACAGTCAAGAATCTGCATGATACTGTTGTTAAAAGCTGCATCCAAATGGAGCAAAAGTGTTTGCGATGTGTTCCTGGTTTACATTACAGCAGTCTTTTTTGTGCTGTCAGGATTTCCCTTCCATCAGTACCATGTTGTGTTTTTGCATAACTAGAAGCTGGCATGCATCTGGCAATTTCTCTAACATTGGCTTGGAACATAAGCATGCTACATCCTATCATGAGGGAGTCTGTAACTAGTTCTTGGTCAACTACTTCAAACACATTTTGATTGATGGATGGAATGGTCATTGATCTCAAATATATATATAAATATGATAGTTCTAACTAGTTCTTGGTCAACTACTTCAAACACGTTTTGATTGATGGATGGAATAGTCATTGATCTCAAATATATATATATATGATAGTTTTGATAAATGCAGAAAAATGTGGTGTTTCTTGAAGTGCATATACTGCAATTATTTCTCAGAGCAAGACTAAGTCATAAGTATTGTAATGTTATCCGTAGGAATATTGCAGATGGCCTGAGAATCTGGAACCAGGAATCTATTATAATCTCAGATTCTAAGTAAATCCACTTCTCACTTCAGTGATGACGCTAAAAAGTTTGAAAATGTGAGCCATAAAAGACTCAGTTAAATTTTCAGAGATGTAGTCTTTGAAATATTAACTGCTTCATAACTTTTAACAGGATGTTATTTCTACGATTTCCTAACCCAGAGAAAGAACATAAAAAGTAAATTTAGTGCATGACATAGAGACAACATTATGTCCTAAACTGTGGCTAAAAATACTGGGCTTGGGATTTCTACTATTGCTTCTGAGCATAAGATTCACAATTGCTTTTACATTTAGCTATTTTTCCCTTTTCTACAACCTGAAGCAGGTTCTCAGGTAAAGATAGTAGCATGCCAAATGAACCTGTACTTCACTGCTTCAAATCCAAAGGGCCTTCAAAGTCAGCATAGTTAATTGAGCAAAAAGTGTGGAAAGAAAGAAGTTAAATTTAACTTCTGAAGTACAAAATGCCATTTTTTTTTCAGAAGAAAAAAAAAAAAAAAAAGAAAAAAATTACAGTTAATAATGTCACGCTTCACGTAATTTCACGTCCAAGGTCAGCAATTATCTGAACCCAAAGATGCAAAAAAACCCCCGGGG
>NW_015090999.1:3446041-3509571 GCF_001431845.1 Calidris pugnax | reverse complement strand
CAATTATTTCTCAGAGCAAGACTAAGTCATAAGTATTGTAATGTTATCCGTAGGAATATTGCAGATGGCCTGAGAATCTGGAACCAGGAATCTATTATAATCTCAGATTTTAAGTAAATCCACTTCTCACTTCAGTGATGACGCTAAAAAGTTTGAAAATGTGAGCCATAAAAGACTCAGTTAAATTTTCAGAGATGTAGTCTTTGAAATATTAACTGCTTCATAACTTTTAACAGGATGTTATTTCTACGATTTCCTAACCCAGAGAAAGAACATAAAAAGTAAATTTAGTGCATGACATAGAGACAACATTATGTCCTAACTGTGGCTAAAAATACTGGGCTTGGGATTTCTACTATTGCTTCTGAGCATAAGATTCACAATTGCTTTTACATTTAGCTATTTTTCCCTTTTCTACAACCTGAAGCAGGTTCTCAGGTAAAGATAGTAGCATGCCAAATGAACCTGTACTTCACTGCTTCAAATCCAAAGGGCCTTCAAAGTCAGCATAGTTAATTGAGCAAAAAGTGTGGAAAGAAAGAAGTTAAATTTAACTTCTGAAGTACAAAATGCCAATTTTTTTTCAGAAGAAAAAAAAAAGTGAAATAAACCAGTCAGATAGTAAAGAACTACTAGACTGGATGTGAAGTAATTTCCAATAATCATTGGATCCTGCAAAAAAATGTTTTTGAATCTTGCTGTAGAATTGTTTTTGCACCAATGCTTTTTGATTGCATTATGAAATGTAAAATGAGGACTTGTACTGGACAAAAGACAGAGAGCTCATAAACAGCCTGAAAACAGTGGCAAGACTCTGATTTATTGGATATTGGATTAAGATCAGGGAGGGAAAATGGAGGATTTTCAAAGCAATGGGATATGATTATGTCTAATTTGATACCTTTCGGTACCTAGCCAGCCGGTAATTTGTTGTTAAACTAAAACATACTAGAAAGACATCCAACGTTGTTTTAAAGATTGCAAGTCATGGAAAAATTTCCATGTCTTTAGGATATCTATTCCAGCATTAATTGCTTTCACTATGAAAGGTTTACATTTTATTTCTAGTACAAGCTCTGCTTACTTCAGCTGGAGGCCATTATATTTTCTAATGCTTTCCCTACTAATTAAAAAAGATCCTTCCACCTTCAACAGAAACCTCATTGTACAGAGGTCTATCCTACGTACTATAAATAGATCCTCTAACTATTCTCTATATAGTGCACATTATATATCAATTTTTTCAAGGTTCTTTTTGATAAGAAGATAATGCTTCTATTTTTAGGCCCGCCCAACTGTGCTTAATTTTTTACAGCTTTCTTAAAATACAGACATATGGTACGCAAATAATGACTTAATCAATGCTGTATACCATTTCTCTGCTTAGTATTTCTCTTTTTATTAGGAAAATGACATATTTGATAATTTTGCTACAGAAAACTTGCTGTAGGCTCATATTATTCTGGTGATGAACAATGATTCAACATCCTAGTCAGACTGAATCTGACCAGATTAATTATTTTCTACGTTATCTATCCACTCTTCATAAACACATAGATTTTTGCCAGACAATGTGAGACACTGATACTTATTAATTTGGTTTCAATTTTAAACATAAATTAAGCTTTTCACCTATTCACATCCTCAGAACAGTAAAAAAAGCCTTATGCAAGAGAAATCACATATTTCACATATATAACTGAAATGGATAGATATAAAAAAAAAAAAAACAACTTCAAAGCATAAATCAGTTTCTAACTGGTGGGATTATAAAGAACTGTACCCTATGAGTAAATTACTCTGTAAACTCTGTAATAGTCTAATCTGGGATTTGTATACAGCTGGTACCAGCTAGAGGCAGGAAACAAAATGAGAAAACAATGTATCAGCTAATTAGTATTCCAGTTTTATGAAATCATATGCCAAAATTTAACTAGAAGAGGGAAGTTAATCAGAGTCCTCCCGAGACTTTATAAGCAGACAGGCATTTTGCTGTCTGAGCCTGCTCTGTGAGTCAGAAGCAGAGCCGGTGTCCTAAAAGAACATGTTCTTTTCATGGCAGGCCAGGGCTTCAGCATGTTACAGCATAGTTACCTCTAAGCTACTTTTAATAAAAGTAAAATCAAGTATTGACAGTACTTTCTCTTCTGGGTAAATGGAATGAGAGCAAGAACTTGTCTATTTTATCTGACCGCTGTAATCACAGTGTCCATATTTGCATTTTATCTTTTGATCTGCTGGAATTCTTTAGCAGCATTTTATATCACAGGAGTCATTTGGAGAGTCTAATCACTTTATGATGTGTTACAAAACAAGTATATATTTTCTAAAGATTTTATTTGACATCTTCAAAGTGTAATATATATTCTCTTGGCTAGCTTTCGTTAGCTAAATTTTGACAGCATGAAAAAAGTTTCTGAAGAAAGTGTGTCTGTTTTGACTACAGATTTATATTGGAATTGGAGTTGTTCCTAATCCTGTTGGTACTGTTTTAAAAAAAAATCAAATCTAATCTTCAAAACAAATGGTCTTATTTATTAAAATATATATTGATGCACATTTATCTATCTTTTTGCCATACCATTTCAGAATCTACATGTGTAGAGTAGTTAACAGACACTAAGACACTAGCCTAGGATTGTTCAAAAGTCTGACGAATTTCTAAATTCTCATTATACTCATCCACATTGCCCTTCTGTACTGACTAAATCTGACTTCAAGGAGGATCACATGCAATTATATCTCTTCATTGTCAGCTGCATGGGGTAACATTTGCATACTGTGGATGCTTAAATTTAGGTGTCAAAATGTACGTCTTCATAGGTGAATGGCTTATCGAAGTGCCTAATACAGTCAAAGGTAAAAGGCTCTATTTGTTGCAACTGCAAACTGAGACATTCTAATATGCAAGACAGTTGGATAAAAACATTTCCAGATTCCTATAGGTGGTGGGTGGATCGTGGCCAGTGTTGCAGTTTGGGCCAGGTTAGCCTATGACAAGACAACAGATATTCTCCTGCACCTCTTGCTCTGGAGGAAGAAGAGAAAGATAAAGAGATTTACGAGTTTAGAAAAAACTAAACTACTTTAGTCAAATATTACTAATAAAATAAAAAAGGAAATAATGAAATAGATACAATATATACAAAACTGTATCGAATTCCCAGGGAGATGTCATCAGGAGGCACTTTGGAAGTTCTAGACTGCACTCAGTGACAAATGGGAACTGGATTCCGGAACTTCACTAAGGATCAAGATCAAAGGTAGACAAATTGACGGAATCCTCATCAGACACCAGTCATTGAAAGAACTGAAACACTGAAAAAGCAGCTCTTGAGTAAGAGTGTGTCATTTGGATTCCTCAGCTTTTATACCGAGTAGGGCAAGTGGGATTGACTACTCTATTGGTCAGTTTGGGTCACCTGACCTGTCCACTCCTCCCCACAGATGCAACCCCTCCACTACATAAACAACAAAGTCAGCTGACCCTGGTCGCCACAGCAAGAAGTATATGCAAGAGCTTCTCTCACTGAACAGAAAGTGGGCTTTGCTGGTAGACTCTCACCCAGCTTTTCTGTTACTCCCCCTGTTCAACAGGACAAGGGGAGAAAATAAGATGAAAAAACTCATCATTTGAGACAAAAACAGGGACATCACTTACAAGTTATTGTAGAATCATAGAATTGTTTAGGTTGGAAAAGACCTTTAAGATCATCAAGTCCAGCTGTTAACCTAGCACTGCCAAGTCCACCACTAAACCATGCCCCTAAGCGCTACATCTACACATCTTTTAAATATCTACAGGGAGGGTGGCTCAACCACTTCACTGAGTGGCCTCTTCCAATGATTGACAATCCTTTCCATGAACAGTTTTTTCATAACTTCCAATCTAAACTTCCTCTGGTGCAATTTGAGGCTCAGGTCATAATTGTTTCTTCCTGCTGCTCCTTTATGCTCCCCAGTTTTCCCTTTCTCCATTGTTGGTATTTCACAAGGCCTGCAGTCCTTCAGTTTACACTTGCTCCAGCATGGGTCCTCCATGGGCTGCAGTGCAGACATCTGGTGCATTGTGATAGTCTCCAGTGGCTGCAGTGAAATACCTGCCTGTCTCCATGGGCTGCAGTTCCTTTCAGGAGAACCTGCTCCAGTATGGGCTCTTGACAGGTGGCAGTTCCTTTAGGAAGTTTCCACCTGGTCTGGTGTGAGGTCTTCCACAAGCTGCAGTGTGAATATCTGCTCTGTTGTGGCCCTCTCCATGGACTGAAGGGGAATATCTGCTCTGGAGTCTGGAGCACTTCCCACCCCTCCTTCTTGTCTGACCTTGGAGTTCAAAGGGTTGTTTCTCACACCTTTTTTTTTTTTTTTTTTTTCCCCCTCAATCCTCACTGCCTGCGCAGTGTTTTGCCTTTTCTTTAATACATTTTCCCCAAGGCACCACCAGCTTGGCTGACGGGTGATGGGCTGGTGATGGGTGGCTGATGGGCCCGGCTGTGTCATGCAGTTGATTTGCTGGAGGCAGCTGGAATTGGCTGCATCTGGGAAGGCTTTGGCCTCTTCTTACAGAGACCACCCCTTCAGCCTACCCCTACCTAAACCTTGCCATCCACTGCCAATATACTATGTATGGACAACTGTATCAAGTTTCTACTCAACACACGGGTATTTAATGCCTTCCAGGAGTCCTTAGGGTATTCCTTGCTGATACTGAGATGCTGCTCTGAAAATATGTGGGTTTCCTATAAGTCCTGTGTGAGATTTGCCAGCAGGTAATGGAGATACGATGTCTCAGATGACACTGAGTACCCAAACACTGACTGTGCTGAACAAAGTTTCAATTTGTTTGCCTACATACAGACATTTAGTACTATCTGCCATGTCTTAGGACTTCCAAACATCTGTACAGGCTGGTAGATATGGTTCAGAATGACAGCAAGCTTGTGTTATTTTGGAGAGACAGTTGGAAGCCAGATGGGATAGCCCGGAAAAAGTCTAGGTGCTGCTGTTTGGGCAAATACATCCCGTTATGATCTTAAAACCAGGCAGAATCAGTTGTGTAAATATAATAATTTAATTTTGCTTAAATCTTCTCAGCTGACTAAATCACCTAGAGCCCTTTCTGACGCTTATGATATCCAAAACATTTGTATGGCGTCTGCAGATATTTTACAGGAACCACAGGAAACTCATCAAATTCTATGAGGCAGGAGGAAAACAAACAGGATGTGCTGAGGCATGGAGGCTGTAGGCAATGGAGTAAAAATGCCAATCCTATCTTTACTTCCTTATATTAAATTTATCCCATCTTTCTGTGTGACAACTATATATTTTCCTCAATGCCTCATTGATACTGCACTCAATAGAAAACAGAAGACTAGCCACCCTGTTTTCATTCTGTCTTTCATTGTTTTACCTCAATCCTGCAAACCTTCCCTATGATTCAAGATTGTTGTGCAACCGTGAAGGTCAGCACAGTTTTAGATGTTCCTCTGATGTAACAAATAAACACGGCTGAATTAATAGAGCTAAATCAATTACACTGGATTGAGATAACTGACTCAATTTCTAATTTCTAAACGCTGCTATGTATACAGTGCCAACACTCAGAAGCATATTTATATTTCATGTTTCATATTTTACTGATGTGCAGCTTCATGAATATACTGATCATCTCGTGTAAGGCAACAAAAACATAAAAGCTATTTTCATCTGTATCTGTAGTAGTTCTATTTCTGCTTGTCCATTTATTACAGAGATAACAACAATTAGCACTTCCATAAAAAAATATTCTTGAACTAAAAAAACATAATTGTAATCAGTGTGAAAGAACCTGATGAATAAACCCTCAATTAGTACAAGCACAGCCTCTCTTTTTATTCTTTTTATATAGAATTATTTTTATCCTCATATTTGTGGTCACTGGCATTCTATCATATGAATTGTAACTATTAATTGTAACTATTATAATTGTAAGTATGAATATGATACTATTATCAAAGTGTGCATGCAAGACTTGCAGCTGAGTGCAGGCACAACTTTTTTCCCAATGATTTACTTCTAGCTGTTATAGAGAAGAGAAATTCTGAAAGGCTTAAAATAGTAGAGAGTATTTTGAAAGATTTTAATTTTCTTTTTTTTTTCTTTTTTTTTTTTTCTTAAATTAGATCTCTCACATTCTTCTGTGTCTCTAAAGCATGCTGTCTAATTTAACGTATAACATTTTGGGGTATCTTTTGATGGGTTTGGTTTGTAGGGATAAGGTTGAAGGCAGTTTTCTCTTTCTAGTTTTGGTTCTAAGAAAGAAAGAATTGTGAACAAAAACAATACCATAAAGAAATAATTTTCTTTAGCCTTTTCATATCCTCAAGTCCTTGATCATATAAAACATAACACTGATTTTTTTCCCAAAACAATTTTTTACTTACACTTCCTTCACAAAAGACTTTTTGTGTGTGTTTGACAGCAAAGAAGAAAAATTTATTGAAACCAAACAAACGTAAGGTCTCACCTTGTTTCTGTCCTCTGTGCAAAATAGCTTTATTAATGCTTCAGCTGATTTCAGTCAAATCAAATGCACTGGTGCAAGTCTTGAATCCACTTACATTCTTACAGCTTCCTAGAAATACCTGATTCAGTAGAAGTCAGTTGATTTAGTTGTCACAGCCTCAAGATTCTGCAATGCAAGACTATCCTTGATAACCACCAAAAATCCATGAAGGAGAGGACACATTGTAAAGTATCCTAACCATTGGGCAATTTTCAGTATGATGTTGTGAATTCCTGGTTCTCTTTATGGAAGAAACCTTGGGTTGGTGACATCTCACCTGAATTTAACTGCCACTTCAAAAAGATACGGGTCGTCCTGTGTTGTATCTGTGAAGTGCATGTGGCTGTCTCAGATACCTTAGAGCACTTTGTCTAGGAAACTGATTTATTTTCATTAATTCTTTTGCTGGTAATGGCAGCTTACACACCCAGCCTGCACACAGGCACCTACATTAGCTGCCTAGACCTGATCCCACCTTCTAAATGGTGGACACTAGAATCCCATCCACCACAGCAGCAAGTATTAAACTCAAAATCCTGTTGTGGCCTAAAAGGATCATGTTATGTACAGAGAGTTGAGAATTTACTCCAAGCCAAACTCATCTATTGAGGACAGCAAAGTGTCATTAATAATAAAGTTGACTTGTTATAAAATAAAACTTCCTAGTATCTATGTCTTTTCCTTGGTATTGCACTAATCACAGTATCACCCTGACTCCTAAGGCTGCCAGGGGGACAGGGATGCCTGTAGTGGGCGCAGTCCCCCTTGGTCTGGGACCCCAACAAAGGGCTGTTTTGTTCCCCCACGTCCATGGTCTTTCACACAGTTACCCCCAAGCAAGCAGCAGTTCTTAGCAGGAGCTTGATCGTCACTTGAGAGTGGGGTGGGGAACAGCTCCAACTTCCAAAGGCTGCCCCTATCCCTGACAGAGACCTGCCCTGCTCCTGCTGCTGTCCCTGTCCCTGCTGGGTTGTCTCCACAGCTGGGGGCTTCATTGACTGAGGATGGGTGAGGAGGAGGGCACGAGAAATGCAAGAAACACCAGATACTATGTGTTTCTAGTTACTTTTCAGTAAATAATCACCATCATGTACAGAACTATTTTGTTCAACACAGGTCCTCTCGTTCTTACAGAAATGCAAGCAAAAAAAGAACAGTCCTGAAGTATATGAAGAAAACCTTAAGTTCAATAGAATGCAGTGACTAGGGAAGTAGAGAGACACAGCCTGAAAACCTTGATCTATTCCTGTCGGGGCCATTTGTCTCCTTTATATAGGAAAAAAGGATTCTGCATCTAAGCACTGAAGTTAGAGCATGTATAATCATAAGAAACAGCCTACATAAAAACTCCTCCAGAAAGTGTTTTAAAGCAACTGAACAGAGTTTAGGCTGCTGACACAGGCGTGTAAAATTAAGCAACTGAACAGAGTTTAGGCTGCTGACAGCCTAAAACAGATTGCTAAAACATATGGTGTGAATATATTTATCAACTTTCAATTTTGCTACTTTCCCTCAATTTTTAGTGGAACCGTGAATGGCCTCTATTTCTTGGAGCACATGTAGTTAAATCTATGTATGTTTTATTTCCCTAATATGGGATTGAAATTGAATCTAGGCATCCAAATTCCAGGCTGCGAGCCTGGGAACACCTCAGCAGCTGCTAATCTGATGGGCATCTCAGCCCAATGAGCACCACATTATTTTTTAGGATGGAAAATTTATTGCTGCACATTTGCCACTGTTTTGACAATGCCAAGTGCATCATTCTTAGATGTACCTAAGTAAATTTTGAGTACTTCTGTGTAAATCACCAAAGGGCCTGATATTTTCAGAGCATGTCCAATAATGCTGAAAGGCTCAGGCTTTTTGTAATATTATTACTAGAATTTTCTAATGCACTTGCAATAACAGAAAAGCAATAACAGAAAATTAATTCAGCTGCATCTTTTAACAGAACCCTTTTTTCTTTTTATTTTTTACAACTGAAAACTTTTTCAGGAAGTACTGAGTTCCCACATGAGCCTGGGAAAATTCAAACCCTAATATCCTGGGACAGCGTCCTGGTTGCCAGATTAGTAGCTGAGCAAGTTGAAATCAGTCTTAATAGTAAAGTTTTTTCACTGTGATTAATACTTCAAGATACATTTGTTAAAATGAATGTAAAGAGACATTGCTAGTAATTTGGTTATCAAGTAAGGAGGAAAAATGTAGGCCCTAGTCTCTGCTTCTATTCTAGATATTATTTCTAAATTTCTTCCAATATTTGCTTCGTGACCATAGGATCAAAAGCTGCAATCTACATATTCCTGTTGGCAGGAAACCATCCCCTCTCTAAATTAAGAAAAGATCTAGACTAAAGACATAATTTCCCTGTAGTCTTAGGTCTTGAAAATCATAAAAATATGCAAGGATGAGGAACCCATGACCAATTTGGGTATCATGTTCCAGTGCCTTGACAACCTCTCAGTGAAAAAAAAATTTCCTAATACTTTGAACTTGATCAGACTCATGTCATGGCCAGTGCCCCTTGTTATATCTCCTAACACTATCAGAAGAGGTGAACTGCAGTGTCTTGGTAAGGGCCCTTCAAGTACTTGTAGGCAGCTTTTACATCACCTCTTAGACTTCTCTTTGTCATACTAAACAAGCCTTCTATGATATGTGTCATTTTTCAAAATCCCTCCATTTTTTCTATATTGCTGTGGAACTGGGAGAAGCAAGCTATGCTATCCTGAGTGGAGAAAAATAGTTTCTCTTGATTGGCCAGGTACAGTTCTTCCAGTGAATCACTGTATGCCTAATTTGTGAAGTATTTTTTGTCCATTCATTGTTACTCCCAAGTCCTTTTCAGCAGGCCTGTCATTCACCCAGTTGTTTAGCGTGCGTTGGTGTCTGGCATTGTTCTACACAGGATGCAGAAAATGTTTTTTTTTACTTGAGGAACTTCAAGAGATTTCCATTGGTCCAGTCCTTAAGTTTATCAAGGTATTTCTTGGTTAAATACCTGCTACATATGTTAGATGCTACCTCCAAATTGGGTTCGTCTACAGATTTTCTGACTGTATGTTTTGTCTCCATGGTTGTTGATAAAGATATCGAACAACATGTCCCCCAGAATCAACCCCCAAGTACTCCACTCATTCCCAGTGCCAACTGGACATGGACCTATTGATTTCTATACTTTAAGCTCAGAAGGATATTATGTCAAAAGCCTGCCAAAAGTCAAAATATATTACACCTACTACTGTTCCACCATCCATACAGTAATTTCATCATAAAAAAACAATAATTCAAACATGATTTGATGTTATTAAACCCTTGCTGGCTGTTCTACATCTTCTTGTCCTTTATGTGCTCATAAATGGATTCCAAGGCACTGTCATACACTTACGCAAATACAGAACATATCAGTATGCAGATACAATCATATGTGAATACATTTGGTAATGAAATACTGGCTTTATGCATGGTGGGAGACCAATGTCACTGTTCACTTTTTCATCAAGTCTATTGACATCTAATATACTTCTTGCAAAATTAGTGATATGTGTCCTGGATAGGTAGGCTATAAGGTGAGAGGAAAAGTACCAGTATCACTGAGATCAAAAGGTTGTGATTAACATTACCATGTCTATCTTGTGGCTGATTACCAGTGGTAATTGTTGAGGTCAGTACTTGTTTACTACACATCTAGGTAACAGGACAGACTGTACCTTCAGCAAATTCATAGAAGATACCAAATTGAGGGGACCAGTGAGTACTCTGGAAGGCAAGGCTGTTATTCAAAGGTTCCTCACCAGGCTGTAGGAAAGGGCTGACAAAATCCACATGTTATTCAACAAAAGCAAATGCAAAACCCCAAACCTGGACTATACTACACAGTAGTACAGGTTGGGAACTGACTGAGTTGAAGGCAGTTTTGCAGAAAATTGTATGGAGGATCCTGATGGTCAAGCTGACTGTGAGACAGCAGTGTGCCCTTGTGGCAAAGCAGGCCAACAGCATCCTGGCTGTATTACCAAAATCATCTTCCATCAGGTAGAGGATGGAAATGATCCTTTGGCACTTGTGTAGCTGGGTCTATGGTACTGCATCCAGCATCTGGTGCCCTAGTATAATAAAGACAGTGCCATACTGAACTGAGTTCAGTGGAACATGATCAGGGTGGCTGGGAGGCTGAAGCACAAAAGAAAAGGCTGAAAGCTATCTGCCAAAACCAGAAAACTAAGGGATGGGTATCTTATTGCTGTCTACAACTACCTAAAGTGAAGGTATGACATGACAAAGGTAGAGTCTTCTTGAGGGTACACAATGATGGCTTGAAAAGCAACAAAGACAAGCTGCAGCATGGTAAATTCAAATTTTAAGAAGTATGAAAGCAGTCAAACACTGGAACAGAGAGGTTGTGGAGTATCCATCCTTGGAGTTACTCAGAACTTAACTGGATACAGCCCTGTGCAACGTGGAATAAGTTGTCCATGAGCTGTCCAAACCAGATGACCTGTCCTCCCAACCCAAATTATGCAGTGATTTTATCTGCCTATTATGTACCTGTAATAAGTGAAATAAACTTGGTGATAACTGTAGCTTGGTTTACTTAGATGTGATTCATTTAAATTAAATTTAGATGTCTACAGTTAGATGTTTACATTTAATCTAATCAGCCTAAGTTCTCTTTACATTTAACAGAACAAAAGTCTTCTATGTTAAAATCCTACTTGCCTTTACGTGGTTACCCAAAGCAAATTCTGATAACTATAAGATTTTTAGCTTAGAATCTCAATTTAGCTGTCTAGTGCCATTTGAAAAACCTTTAGAAAATGGAACACCCTCATGGGTGTACAGGAGGCTAAATATCTTTTGGAGAACTAAGTGAAAGCTTACCAGAGTACCCTGTATGTTGAGTAATACTATTTGCAACCATTAAAAAATATACTGTGAAGTAATTTATTGAGCATGTATCCTCTCAAATACATTTTCAAATTACTATTTGAACTTGACTTTTGGGGCAGTAGCATGATTTTTCATTCGAAGATTTTCAGTGCTGTTCAAAAATACTTTCAATACACTGTCTATTTTAACAGGTCTTTATTATATTTATGGGCATTTATCATCACTGGTCGGCACAGAGATAGCAAAATTCAACAGGAATATTTCCTACATGTAAAGCTACTCAGCAGTATGAAAAAAAATGTTTAAATAGTTTGTCATATTTCTCAGCAAAAGAGCAATTTTATATGAGAACCTTTAATATATTTTTATAGCAAAAAAAAAAAGGTTGAAAAACTGAAGCTTACTAGACAACTATTGCTTCCAGTGTCTATATACTTGTAACTGATTGGAGATTTTCAAAACCCGCCTGGATGTAGTCCTGAGTAACATGCTCTAGCTCTAGGCAATCCTGCTTCAGCAGGGGAGTTGGACTAGATGATCTCTATGGTCCCTTCCAACTCTAGAAATTCAATGAAATTCAATGAAATTCAATGAAATTTTTATAGCAAAAAGAAAGGTTGAAAAACTGAAGCTTACTAGACAACTATTGCTTCCAACTATTGCTTCTCCAACCCTCTTCTTAAATCTATATATATATTCCTCACATTTACAAAAAGAAAAGAATAAGCCTCACTTGCAATTTTGAATTATATACCAATGAATATCTGTGAAATCACATCAAAGTGTTTGTGGTTTTGTTTGGCTTTTTGGGTTTCTTATGTAAAAAGGAAAGACCAAATTATTAATTCCATAATGAAATCATGTGAACCTCAGTGGAAAGACTTCAATAGAATTTTATCATATATGCTTCTGAAAAACAAATCTCTAGACAATATAGTTGTTGGTCTCACCTACTTGTGTTTCCTTTTTCAAATGGTCACATTACTCACTGCTCAGTATACATCTATTTTCAAATGGACATTTACTGAAGTGTTGTAGCTGTGCCCCCAAAACTATGCCAAACACTGCAGATTTTGTTTTAAATGGTTGGGTTTTTCTTTTGCTGTAAGAAAGAAGTAAAACATCCATCAAAACCAGAACACACACTCAAGACTGACCAAAACTGATTTTTAAATTCACAGAAAATGCTGAACATGAACAAATTATTTAGCTGCAGTTGCAAAAGCACCTAGCCAGGCACAATGCTATTAATACCACAACTAAAGCAGTAAAATGTTGATTAACTGTAACCTTAGAAACCCACCCACATCTCCCTACATTTCCCCAGCTCATCTACCTACAGAAACAGGCAGGTCACAAGCAGACCCTCCCATAATCATCAACACATTTTCCTTTTGATTTCATCACTCCCCCATAATCTGAAGTTTCACTTGTGTTTGTGTAACAGCAAATCCTTAAAAATTATTCATAGGTGAAGATATGCCTATGCCATAAGAACTACAGCTAGTTAAATGCCAGGTTTATCATATATAGATACAATAATATAGAATTAGACAACATGCATAAGCCCAGTATTTGATCCTATTACTATCTAATTATTCCTAATTCTTTCATCTTTTTCTGTATGCCTAATTCTTTTTCTTTGTAAATTTTAACTGACCTGTGACACGATATGAAAGTCATAGCAACAATTCTGTCAGACTCAATTAACCCCCTTCTTTTATTTATGTATTTCTGGTTTAATTTTTATTAATTTTTGCCCACTTCATTTTTTTTTCTATAAAAATAAAACTTTGATTTTGACAGACTGTTTATGCACAGATTATACTTGTATATTAATACTGTAACTAATTGATAGCAAAGAAAATATCTTAATTTATTAGGAACTGTATTTATTAGCTTTTATTTAGTGGGAAAACTTGGGGAAAACAGCCCAAAGACAAGATGATCTTCATAAATCACAACATGATTTTTGGAGACCAAAACTATTTGACCATTTAAGTTATCAATTGCTGTTATTAAAACTGAGTAGTATCTATAGCTACTTAGCTGAGACAGATCTCTGACAAATATTGTTAGGGCTTTCTCTGACTACTTAGCTCTCCTTTTACTCCTCTGTGCGGCGATATACTGCATGGAAAGGATTAAGCTAACTCTCAGCCTTCTGTCCACAGCTCTTAATTTGGAGTGTGGTTGCACACAGTTGATTTTCTCTTTTTTAATTTTTTTTATTGCTCAAAACGCATCCCCTCATGGATATTTTGAAAAGAGGGGCCCATTTTGGCTCTGCTGAAAAGCAAAGAAGCCAAGAATGTTGATTTTCTCTTTTTTTTTTTTTTTTTATTGCTCAGAACTATTTACAGAAGAAATACTGAAAAAGATACCAAGAGTGATTTATAACTAAAATAAAAATTCTGAAAGATTTTAAATTTCTTGAATTGGTTATTCTGCTATGATCTTCAGGCTACAACTCCAGGATCAATTCACCCCTCCAAGGACCACATACATTCAAATGTTTAATTATTGATTAAATAATTATTAGATATTTAATCAAATTACTTTTTAAAAGGTTTCTAGATTTGGTCAACACAAGCCTTGTATTACTGAATTATATTAGCAGATCTAGGGCCTGTAGTGAATATTAGTCAATGGTACCCAAACAACCTTCATGTTACTCTCTATTATGTCAGTATAACTTTCGACATATAGATCTTGTGCTGACAATAACACCATGTAGTATAAAGAATCAAAACCGAACGTAACATGCATACTGTTATTTGATTTTAATATAGCAATTTCATCTAGAATACTATTTCACCTGTCATAGTTTATAAATAAAGACTATTCTATATTGTAAAGTACTGAACAATTACCAGA
Source organism: Calidris pugnax (assembly GCF_001431845.1). NCBI lineage: Eukaryota > Metazoa > Chordata > Aves > Charadriiformes > Scolopacidae > Calidris > Calidris pugnax. Next base: position 3,495,257 of record NW_015090999.1, on the reverse strand, counting down.
AGCCTCTAGCAGAGGTACAGAAAATCAAAATAGGTTGTTTCTTTCTATAAAAGATCCTTAATTGTGTTAGGCAGGGAGGAGGGAAATTTAAGGGATATCAGCCAGGTTAACAAGTCCACAGAAAAGGTTTTGTTTGGCAACATTTACCTATAATAAACTATACATACTAGATATACTTAGAGTGACGTGTAACCATAGTTACTTGACTGTTGATTGGTTTTGTTTCAGAAGGAAATTAGAGCAAAGAATAGAGTTAAAAAAAAACATCTAGTGTTTTCTTATTGATTTTAATAAAAAAAAATAAAAATTAATGTTTATATTAACTGGGCATTTAAATTTAGGGGGTTTCGCAGAATCACAGAATCTTCATGGTTGGAAGGGACCTCTGAGATCATCAAGTCCAACCACAAAAAAAAACCCAACAAACAACAACAACAAAAATCAACCAAAACCCAACAACACACACCACACCCACTCACAGACAGACAAAACCCAACAATCTTGGGCACTAGAGCATGCCCTGAAGTGCCATGTCTACATGTTTCTTAAATACCTCCAGGAATGGCGACTCCACTACCTCCCTGGGCAGGCTGTTCCAGTGCCTGACCACTCTCTCAGTTAAGTAATTCTTCCTAATATCTAATCTAAACCTCCCCTGCTGTAGTTTCAGACCATTTCCTCTGGTCCTGTCATTATTCCCTTGGAAGAAGCCAGCACCCGCCTCTCTACAACCTCCTTTCAGGTAGTTGTAGAAGGCAATGGGGTCCCCCCTCAGCCTCCTCTTCTCCAAACTAAATATGCCCAGTTCCCTCAGCCTCTCCTCGTATGACTTGTTCTCTAGACCCCTCACTAGCTTGGTGGCTCTCCTCTGGACATGCTCCAGCACTTCAATGAGCCCTGTAATGAGGGGCCCAAAACTGAACACAGTATTCAAGGTAAAGCCTCACCAGTGCCGAGTACAGAGGCACGATGACTTCCCTACTCCTGCTGGCCATGCAGGTCAGGATGCCATTGGCCTTCTTGGCCACCTGGACACACTGCTGGCTCATGTTAGGCCGGCTGTCCACCAACACCCCTAAGTCCTTTTCTGCTGGGCAGCTTTCCAGCCACTCTTCCCCAAGCCTGTTGCGTTGCCTGGGGTTGTTGTGACTGAAATGCAGGACCCGGCACTTGGCCTTATTAAACCTCATCCCATTGGCCTTGGCCCATTGATCCAGTCTGTCCAGATCCCTCTGTAGAGCCTTCTGACCCTCAAGCAGACCAACACTGCCACCTTGTTTGGTGTCATCTGCAAACTTACTGAGAGTGCACTCAATCCCCTTATCTAGATCATCAATAAAAATATTAATCAAGACTGGCCCCAAAACCGAACACCACTGATTACTGGTTGCCAAACGGATTTCACCCCATTTATCACAACTCTCTGGGCACGGCCATCCAGCCAGTTTTTTATCCAGAGAAGAGTACACTTGTCTATGTCATGATTCGCCAGCTTATAGAATCATAGAATCATAGAATTGCCCAGGCCGGAAGGGACCTCCAAAGGTCATCTAGTCCGACCTCCCCGCAGTCAGCAGGGACATCCCCAACTAGACCAGGTTGCCCAGGGCCTCTTCGAGCCTCTCCTTGAATATCTCCAGGGAAGGGGCCTCAACCACCTCCCTGGGCAACCTGTTCCAGTGCTCCACCACCCTCCCAGTGAAGAACCCTCTCCTAATCTCCAGTCTTCTTCTCCAAGAGAACGCCGTGGGGGAAGGTGGCAAAGGCCTTACCAAAGTCCAGGAAGACAATGTCCACAGCCTTCCCCTCATCGAGAAAGAGGGTCACATGGTCATAGAAAGAGATCAAGTTGGTTAAGTTCGATTCACTTCCAATCTCTTTTTTTATTTCACAAGGGAATAAATACAGATAATCATGAATTAGTTAACTGGCCAATAAAGAACTGGTTACTGAAAAAAATTCTCTTCTTCTGTGTTAATTAAGACTACTGGTTATACTGGTAAATCTGAATACCTACTTAGGGACAAAAGGAGAAGTGACTTTTATATTCTACCTATGCCATCAAATAAAAAAAATATAACATCTGCAGAGTGATTATGAGTGCAGAAATGCCTCTTGATTGTTGCATGCCATTCTTTGCATACTGATGGAGTTGAATTTTCAAATTACAATGGTAAAAGTCAGCATGTAGAGAAAGTAAATGAGCAAATGTTGTACAAAGTAAAGTCTTCTAGTTCTGTGGCAAAAGAGGTAAAAATATAAATTAAATAGATGTCATCTCCCAGCAGCAGATTAGCCACCACTGCACCTCTTTCCAGAACACTAAACTTTAATTGGTAAGGGCAGCAGTGCCTTTGAACTTTTAACAGCAGGCACTTGAACACATTAATAGGGTAATGGACACCTGGATTCAAAAGTTCACCTCATGTTGTAAAACAGGCTTTGATATTTAATAATTTTTCAGCCAAACTGTGCTCTTTTCTACACAATATTGAAGAAAAAAGCTGAACCATGAAACTATTAGTTATATGAAGAAAAGAACAAACTTAAGAATAATCATCTTCTTCAAACTCAAACACTCTTTCAGTGGTGTTTATTTTATTTTCTTCTGGTTCATTTGTTCACATAGAGAGACGAAAAGTAATGTAACTGATGCTTCTGGTGAATACTCAGTGGAAACCTCAGTTGCAGCGACAGGATAGCTCCCTCCTCCCCCCCTGCCTGGACCATCAGAATGAATTTTAATTTTTCTCTACTTACTTTCTTTTGAACTCAGTCCTGCAATTTCTAATGTGTATGAATCCTTAATTTAAAAAAATAAAATATTTAATCAATTTCACTTTTTAATTCCGAGTGCTTTGTGAAGGTCAAATAATTTGGATGTTTTCTGACCAAGTGGTTTTTTTCACTCTCTCTAATATAAAATCAAGATACTGTATCTATCTCTTTTCTCGTGAACCCAAATATTTACCTTGGAAATATATACTCTTTTGTTTTCACCTTTAGTCCACCTGAGGACATATAAGTATAATCAGAAGATGTTTCACATTTGCACATTCAGGTACAAGATACTTTTACGTTGGTGTGTTCGCAGGGAATTACCTTTCATATATTTTTCTCCTGTTTTCTCTCTTCCTTCCTTCCTTTGCCAATTCTGCAACTGTGACAAACAGTTTAGTAATTTTCTGTATCTAGAGGAATCATATATGCAGAAAGTGTAATAGTGCCATTATTTTTTTAAATATTGAACCCAAATATAGAGTTATTTTCTCAAAGCTAACCTTAATGGTAGGCATATCCCTATGTTACACATATATATCTGAGGTATTTTTAATATAATCATGGTAATTCATCCAGCTTTTAATGAAAAACAACAGAATCACAGAAGGGCTGAGGTTAGGAAGGGTCCTGAGATCATCTAGTCTAAAGCCAGTGGTCAAAGCACAGTAGCTCATTGTTAAGGGTTTTTTATATCTCCAGGGATGGAAACAGTAATATGGACAACCTATTCCAGTGTTTGACTACCCTTACATAATATAAAATAAAATAAAATAATAAAATATCCCTATATTTAAGTGAAATTTACTGTGTTTCAGTTTCTGTCCATTGCCTCTCGTTCTGTCACTGGGTGCCATAGTTAAGAGTCTGGCTGTCTTTTTCACTGAATCAGGTATTTCCTGAAAATGAAATCGTATTTCATTCAGTATAGCATCCATAACAGAAAACCAGCATATTTCAGTAATAAAATATTTGTTTATGGAACAGTTAATGAACTTTTAAAAAATATTATTATTATTATTATCTGCTGCTTATCTGTGCTTGTCACTAAAGGAACTTTAGCTGATTTCTGTTAATGCTATTCATTTTCCTGTTCAGTCTTCAACTAGGCTTGAAATCATCTAATTAACTGCAAAACTATGCTTAATGTATTATCTGAGCTTCAGTTAGCTTTCAGAGTGACACCGAGGTATGACATTTCTGTTAATGCACTCTGGGTATCATGTTACCCTGAAGAAGATTAGAGAGCAGAGATCCTCAAGCAAACTGGCTCTGAAATGGGGAGCATTGTAACTCTGCTAAAGTAGTCTGTGGTTGAACTATTTTGCAGCGGGCTGAAGGGACTGGATTGCAATGATAATCTGAACTAGTCTGGCTGTACACAGCACAGCATAGATGTTTCAGCTCGACTGGGGCTAGTTCTGGGATTTCTAATGCACCACTTTAATGTCTGGCACAGCTATAGAAAGATTCTGATAGCTGCACAGGGATAAGGGAGCAATAAAACAAATACAAAACCAAAACCAAAAAAACAACAAAAAACAAACCACAAAACAACCAGAAGCAAATACAAAAAACCCCTCACCCTAGATTTGTTTTATTGTCTTAATGTATTGTTCAGAAGTTCTCTCCTTTGACTAAACTCTGCCCAAATTCAATTCTATGGCAATAGTAAACACTTCTGAAACCATCACTTTCAAAAATGAAAGTAACCCCAAGTGAGACTTTGCTGATTATGGCGATTGTGAAATAATGAATGCTTGATGCTTTTGATGAAGCTCTCTTTTAATGTAGTGAGTGTAATCTTCATCCCGCTGAATTTAATAGTCATTTTGCTATTGATTATGGTGGAACTGGGATTTCATCGTGTCACAATGGAGTAATCATTTCATATGTATCAACTCCAGTGTCTTTTATGGCTAAATGGCAAAAACTAATACTACTATGCTGTTGCTTGAAAATCTCATAAGTAGATATAGTAGATAAAACCAAATGCAATAAAGAAGTGGGAGTACTGGGAAAATTAACAGGAAAAAAACCACAAATCAAAATAAAAGCAAAAACCAGAAAGGAAGAGTACTCCACCAAGTTTCCCAGACTCTTGTTTTCTTTTTTTGTTATGATGTTACATTTGTTTGTAGAAGATGAAGTAGAAAATGTGGTAAAAGACAGAAAGAATATTTCCTTTAATGTGGTGACTGTTAACTGTGTGGGACTGTGAAAGCTAGGCTGATGTAATGCTTTTTGTAAGAAATTGCAATCATTTTGAGTTGTTATGGGAACCTCTAAGGGTTTTAGTACTTGTTTTGTTTCTTTGTTGTTTGTTTAGAAGGTGTTAGTGAAACCAGTGTGAAAAATGAACACATTTTTATCTGAAAAAGAAAATTACAGGTATTTTGAAGATCTTTTAATGAAATCAAATTATTTGAAATAATAATGAATGTCACTATACCAGTGGCAATAAAAAAGAAATAAAGACCAATAGATGTTAGGAGAAGCTGCACTATGATACCAAGTAATGGAGTATCCAGTTCATCTGTTGGTGTGTCTTCCAAGTGATGGGTCCACATACTGCATCACACTAATGTGGATAGGAAATATGTTTGTGTATAAGCTCTGTGACTTGTTAGGAAGTGGTTGGGAAGATGCTGATGCTTTCAGACATGAAACAGGCACTGACATGGTGATACCAGGATGTTTGGGCTGTCCATCCAGGTGTTCTCCTGTTAACCAGAGAAGGAACCCAGCACTACCCCATTGCTGGTCCTCCTGACTGCTGAAGCAAGTTGTGTCATTGTGTGGTAGGCTTTCCAGATTTAGGCTGCAATGATTTAGTGCAGAGCTGGCTATCAGGTACCCTGCAACAGCACCGATAATGCAATTTTCATCTTTTATTATTCTTTTTTTTCACTTTCTTCACCCTATTTTTCTTTGGACTCACACATCCCTTTCTCCCCAGCCTTAAGGCCATGACATGTTGACATCCAGGTAGAGTATTTTTATTGTTTTGCTGGCTTGTACCACTAGAGTGAGCCCTTTTCTTGCCTGTAGGTTGAGGTCTTTGAACTGCTGCTGGATCTTTTCCCACTTTTGTACATCTTTGTTATCTGCTTCTGAGGTCATTTTGCCAATGATGTGCTATCAATGATGTCCCACAGTCCTGAGTCATGTTAAAAATTCCAAGAGTGATATCAGCTGTAAAAAATATGTCTGACATAGCATGCCTGTAACCTCAGGTATCTACCAATGGTGTTAAGTGCCAGAGAAGCTGTGGAACAAGCATTTAGCTCTCTTATGGTTTTAATCAGAAGCTGTTCTCTGAAATTCAGTTATAAATTGACTAACAGTGGAGTCACAGTAAACATTTTGGATGATCCTGCAGCTATCACCTGCACTTCATGTTTTATAGGCATTTCTTTAGTACTGTCATATGATAATGGTCTTCTGACATCTTTTAAGGAACATAATGTGATTGCTAGAGAGAATTGATTAAAGTACAAGGCCATTGGATGTCCCAAAGAGCAAATCTGAGTTCATGTACTGACTCTGAGACAGAAATAAGGAATGAATCTAGATGGGTACTTAGTTACAAGCACAAACACACATCAGTGGGGTGTGTGTGTACAAACATATAAATATAAATATACTCTACATACATACATAGGTGAACACATTGCTTGCCTGTATATGCAAAAGAAACCATGGCAGCATGCAGAAACTACAGTCAGGCTTTCTATTAAAATATGGCTTAATGGCAGACGGAAAAAAGGTCTGATGTTTAAGTGAACAGAACGAAGACCCCAGGCAAATCTTTACAAAAACTCCATGGTGTTGCCTTGCTGTCATCCCAGAAAGCTTGTTTTGGTATCTCAGGTTCTGAACTGTATATGTCCAATGGCACTACAATACCACATGGGTTGAGAGACTAAGCATTATCTTCATGATGGAATTTTTTTGGGATGGACTAGGTGCTCTTTCTCATAATTCATAACTACAGAAAGGGGGTTGGACCAGATGATTCCAAGAGGTCCCATCCAGCCATTGTGTGATTCTGAACTCTCTCAATAGGCATATTGCAGAATCACAGAAGGGTGGTATGAGATAGTGATATTGTCTTTCCTCCTAACGCAACTTAAATCATTTGACCATTTTGTTAGCCCTGGGGCTAAGTCTGGGGCTTTGATTTGGAGAGGGAACATTTGATAGTGATGATAACTGAGGTCTACAAAATCATTAGGCTGGTAGATAAAGTGAACAAGAGTTGTTATTCATTAACTACCATAACACTAACACTAGGATAACCTCAATGAAACCAGTTTAAACCAGAGGAAAGAAAGTATCTCTTTACACAGCAGGTAGTGAACATCTGCAACTTGATGTCTTAGGAAGTGGTGGAGGTAGCCAGTGTCAGCAGGTTCAAATTAATGGGTGAGTGAATAAACAAAGAACAAATGTATACTGAAAGGAATAGACAAAGAGATATGTTAGAATCCCTAATACAATAATCATGGACTCAGAGAAGGAATGATGGGAGTGGATGAGAGAAAGGGACCAGGCTTGTGTGCTTTCCCTTTATACATCTCTGATCACCCCTACCAAGAACAGATTGACCTAGACTCTCTGTACCAGAGAGCAAGACTTACATTATATTCTTATCATTGATTTCCTTTTGAGAGTGGGCAATAGTTCAGTCCCAACAACTTTTAGAAAAGAATTAAACAAAAGATGTGATTAATAAATGGTAAAGTCAAAGAGGGGAGGAAGAATAAGGATAACAGTGGCCACAGATATTGATATGCAAAATATGTATTTTTCCCAAGCTTTAAATAATTACCATTTAGAGTATTAAATCCATGAAGAATTTATATTTTTCTTTGTCACATGTTATTCTTGATTTGTTCTAGCCTGAGGAGATCTGATATACACCATCTCAGCAGGACTAGAAATAGGAACTTTTTCACAGAAGAAATAAACAATTCTGGTATGCTAGCTCAAAAGATAACATAGCGAGCTCAAAAGGTAACAGAGCAAACACACTGCAGTATCATACAAATTAAAATTACTTAGTTTACTTGCAAGGTACTTTAAAATGTGATATATGGGTTTAGTTGGTTTTTTGTTGTTGTTGTGGGGGTTTTTTTGTGTGTCATACTATTTTCTATACCACTAAGGGAATTTATATTATTTTATTTCTACAATGTAGCAAATATCTTTTTAAAGCTTTTCTAAAAAAATAATTTTAAAGTGACATATAGAGATTTTTGCAGCATTAATTTAGGAAGATAGGCAAAATTCACTAATGGTTTCTTTCCTTGTGGCCATCCCAGGTTTATGCCTGAAAACCATTGCATCTATACTGCCAAGCGTTCTTTGGAAATATGCAAATGAAAAATATAAGTGACTAAGAACAGATGCATGTTGGAAATTTTTTATTACTACCCTTAAGTAAGAAATTAGGGAAAAAAAGAAGTATACAAAGCAAAAGAAATTCATTCAAGCGCAAAGAACATATCAGGGGATAAAATGAAAAGAAATAAGGTCAATATTGTTTTAAGGCAGAAAAGTCTTTTGCATTGAAAATAGGAATAAGTAAGACAACATTAAAAACATTGTTTGAGTCTTTACCTGTAAATGATTACAAGAATGTCCATACTGAGCTCCTCCCTACAGAACAGTTTCTTCATATACTAATTATGTTGGTAGTTGTGAAATAGTAATTTAAAATAGAACACACAGGGTTTTGAATATATGTACACCAAATTGAAAATATTCTTCATATTCAGTGAGCTATGATGTCAGTTGCCTTGTGCATTTCTGGAAACCAGGCATTACTGTGGGGCTGTTGATTCTGGAGAAGATAAGGCTCTGGGGACACCCTTTAGCAGCCTACCAGTATCTGAAGGGGACCTATAAGAAAGCTGGAGACAGACTTTTTACAAGGTCATGTAGTGATAGGATAAGGGGAAATTGTTTTAAACTGAAAAAGGGTAGATTTAGATTAGATATTAGGAATAAATTTTTTATTATGAGAGTAGTGAGGCAGTGGAACAGGTTGCCCAGAGAAGTTGTGGATGTCCCATCCCTGGAAGTGTTCAAGGCAAGGTTGGATGGGTCTTTGAGCAACCTAGTCTAGTAGAAGGTGTCCCTACTGATGGAACTATCCCTTCCAACACTAACCATTCTATGATTCTGTGAAACTAAATGGGTGGAATTACTGTGATTTAACTATTAGATCAGTCAATCAGTTTCACTCAAAGAGGAAATACTGACAAAACATACAAAATTATGCTAAAAAAAAAAGTATTCTAAAAGTCTTATGAGGTTAACATGTAAAACAATATTACCCTTTCCACCATCAAACTAGGATTGGATCAAATTAAATATTATGTACATAGGATTGTGGGGATTTTTTCAAAATGTTACATTTGTTTTTAAACTATATGCCTCTTCTCTCCAATTTATACTTTTCCCATGTTTTTTTTTTTTCACAGTAAACTGTCTAGCTTTATGAATTTGGGTGCTGTTTACTGAATACTTTATTCACTTTTGACTTCTTTAGTGCTTAGAATTTCCATAACTCCACAACTACATTTGCATTTGCGTTGTGCCATCAAAGTGGTTTAACACAGCTGAAGCGTCTCAGCGAGTCTAGCTACATGTCTTTATACACAACAGAGCGAGCCTCAACCAGGCTGGCATCTTTGTGCAAAGTATTCTGAAAATATACAGGATGTGATAATCCCACTTGACAGAATTTTATAATGCAAAAGTCAAACCATAATGTCAATATAAAATAAATGAGCAGGAAAAGGAGAAAAAAAAATATTTTTTTCCAACATTACTTTTAGCTGAATAAAATTAGAAAGATAAGTATGATGCATGTTATACATGCTATATGACTGTAAAAATACACAATTAAATGAAAAGACATATAGACCCCACTTCTTTATTTTACTTCCCTACATCTCCTTGTTCTTTTTTTTTAAGACATCAGCACCTAAGTACCATGCCATGTAATGTAATCCTTTAATTCCTTCAGAATTTCCATTTTATCTTGGAAAATGCAAGTTTCAATTTATGTGGCAATTAATCTTTGAAGATGTTGATAGGTCCTTGGACAGTATATTTACCAAATAATTGGAAAGTTATTTTTACAGGGTTGGTACTTGCCTTGGACCTCAATATCCAGAATGGAAATTAAAAAAAAGAGACAGAGACCACAATGTGGAGCTTTGTTGGCAATAATACATTATTTTTCTTTTGACTACTTAAATATCATCTAACAGCATATCAAATTCAAAATGTCTCCATATGAATAACTCCAAAGAGTCCAGTGAAACCAAGATCTGCCTCTGTATTATTACTAGATTCACGGATTCACTGAATTGTCAGAGTTGGAAGGGACCTCTAGAGATCATCTAATCCAACTCCCCTGCTAAGCAGGATTGCCTAGAGCACATTACTCAGCACTGCATCAAGGCGGGTCTTGAAAACCCCCAGAGAAGGGAACTCCACAACCTCCCTGGGCAGCCTGTTCCAGGGCTCTGTCACCCTCACTGCAAAGAAGTTCTTCCTCATATTTGAGTGGAACTTCCTGTGTTCCAGCTTCCGCCCATTGCCCCTCGTCCTGTCACTGGGAACCACTGAAAAGAGTCTGGCTCCCTCCTCCATCAACTCTCCCTTTAGATCCTTGTGAGTATTAAAAATGTCTCCCCTCAGTCTTCTCTTCTCCAGGCTAAAGAGTCCTAGCTCTCTCAGCCTTTCCTCATAAGGGAGATGCTCCAATCCCTTAATCATCTTGGTGGCCCTAACAATGGTGAAATAAAGCTAGTACCCTCACACTGAACAGGTACTACCCCAAAATTTGTCCTTTCAGTAAAAAGAAGAAAAAGAAAAAAAAAGGAAAGAAAAAGAGCACAACAGACTGAAAGGACTGTACTTCTATTCTTCCAGGTAGAAGTAGTCACACCACTCTAACAACGATGGTCTGAGCAATGAATATTTCAGAGAGATAATACCTAGTAACATCAGAGACTGAGAGAAGAGTCTGAGTACAAGGGATAATAAAAAGTAACTATGAATATCATAGTAGAGTTGCTCTGCTCAGCAGGTAACTACTGAACTTTAGAGTACCATACTCACAGCTCCCAAGTGACTCCTGACCAAGGGAGAAAAATCTGAGGGGAAAAAGTAAGACAATGTCTTTCTGAGTCTGGAACAAAATGAAATAGATAACCTAAGATAACTTACTTTCTCTAAGAGAGAATAATGCTTTTACAGATTGAACACATGCTGGAACTGGAAAAAAAAAAAAAGGAAAAAAAAACAGCTTTACTTTTCTGCAGCCTTTCTTCCTTTTGCTTTGCTACATTCCTCTGGCTTCCTCCTTAGATCTTTTTGATATTTGTGCTCTCAACATAAAATCTGCGTGAGTGAGACACTTGTCCTAAAGAAACCCTCTCAATATTTTTCAGTCTTTTCTCTTATTCCTCAGCGTGCTCTTCAGCACTATGATTAGAGACACGTGTGTCTAATTTTGCAGGAAGACAAGGAAGACTTAGGTTCCTAGATTAGAACTAAGAGATAATTTTGGTAATTAATTTAGGCTAATATAAAGTGCGCTTCTTAAAATCCCTTACCAACTCACTATATGTATAATACTTAGCCAGTGCATTCCCTATATGCCTAAATTATCTTTCTGTCATTGCCTACATCCATGATTTTATGGGGACCAAAAAGCTCAACACTTACCTCAGTGTTAAGCAGACTCCTAATTCTTAGACTATACCTTCTTGCAACTCAAGAGGAGTGTGATCCAAAAGCTTACCTCAAAACATATCTAGTACATTTTTTAAGAATAAGTCTACCAGAAAACCAAGAAAATCCACATCCATCATCATGTGACCAGAAAAGTGCATTCTGCTTTATACCTGTACTTTCTATAGATTTATTTTTTAAAGCTAGAACACTTGTCAAATCTTTCATATGCCATATTGTCTACAGCCTAATGAAAGTTGAGGTCTCTGGAAGAGGCCTTCAGGACAAGGAATATTAAAAAAGAGGATCTTGCTTCATAGATATATAGATGGATAACCATTCAAAAAAAAGAATATTTTTGAATTTATAACATTCACTTCAGAAATGGGGAAGCCTGAATTTTTTGTATTTTTCTAGGCACTGCGTATGAATTTTATTCAGTATCAGTTTATATAAACTGTGACACTTGTATCTATACGAACTGGGCTTTAATGGCTACAAATCTGGGAAATGGGTAGCGTACAAAAACCTTTAGCTCTGCTGTTCTTGCCCTGCAGATCAAAGAATGAAGTAAACTGGGTGATTTGTCAATTGAGATAAGTGAGAGACCATGTTTGTAGCATCCAATGAACTAAGATAATGCTTATTTAACTTTTCTGAAATTACAGCTCAAAGAATAGACAGCTTTTTTATGAAACTGAATGTCTTCCGTGCACATGGATGTCTCTGACCCTTTCAGAAAATTAGCAGGTCATTAGTGTTCAATAAGAATGGCCATGACATTCAGCCTAGAACTCTAGGGAACTCTAACTCTATTAGCTAAAACAAACAAACAAACAAACAAAAGGTATAATAAATTATTTAAGAAACCTTTGTTTGAACCGTAAAGATACAGAATTTGAAGTGTATTTCAATTTAAGAGGACTGCAGCGTAAAAAAAGACCTTTTAATTTCATTTTAAAACATGAAGGGTAGTAGTACCATAACCTACCGTTAATATTTATTGAATCTGTGCTTACTGAGAGCTGAAAGTTATGAGAGACTATGCAATGAGTATAAGTTGCTTGAAAACACATCATTAAGTTTATGAATAATTGTATCAATTATCCTGAGAGACATTGTTCACCTATTCTAAATGTACCTAGCATCTATATGGGAAAGGTGAAAAACTATGACTTTTCTTCTTTTAAGCAGAATTATTTGCTCACTAGAATACTGCTGAACAGCAATGAAACTGAGGCTGAACAGAAACCAAAAAAAAAAAAAAGAGGCTAAAACCATACAAATATATGGAGGGAAAGTTTAATAAAGTTAAATGCGTGGTGGAAAATGCAGTGGCCAATGAAATTAATGGAAGGTTAGAAATCTTAATTAGCTTTATTAACTAAAACTTCCAACTAAAAAAAGAACCCCACATGCCTTTATAGGAGTTTTTTAGTTTCCCTTTAAATTAAGGAAGTCCTACATTTGAAAGAAACGTAAAGGGACCATTTCCTAGGCTAAGAAGACATTAAACAAAATCATAGCTATCACCTGTCATATGACTTAAACATGAAGACAAAACCACGAAGGACGTCTTGCTGATTAGCCCTCTGAAAAAACCCAAACTAAACCCAAACCAACATCTTCCATCAAGTATTTTGGAAGACTGGAAAGTCACCTGTGTAATGGAAGGAACATTTAAATTTATTTTGGTTGTAAGGGGAAAAGCTGTGTCAAACCCTAAGGTGAAATCTTAGATCTCAGCACTCTGATTTGGTACCGTGAGATGGTATTGAGAGGGAAAATACTTTCTTGGGAATTCATTTGCGTGGCTGTAGACTTTTCACAGAAAAATTAATGTTGGAAGGGACCCTGGGGGGCATCTATTCTGACCTTCTATTCTGACCTTCTGAGCATCCTGACTTGACCTCAGAGCTGACCTATGAGCCAGGTCAGCTCTGAGGTCAAGTCAGGATGCTCAGGGATCTTTCCAGATAGGCCTTGAAAACCTCCAGGGTTGAAGGCTACACGGCCACTCTGGACGATGAGTGATCCACTGCCTGATTGTCCCTCAGTCTGAACCTCTCTTCTTTCAGTTTATGTCCATCACCTCTCATTCTCCCCTTGGACTGCTAGAAAACAGCCCGGCTCCTTTTTCTAATCTCCTTGTAATCTCCTCCTGGCAGGCTGCTGTGAGGTGCCCTGCCCCTGTTCATGAAGCCCCAGATGTTGTCGGCCATCTCTGCTGCTAAGACACACTGCTGCCTCATGTCCAGCTCACTGTCCCCAGGGGCATTTCCCCAGAGCTGCTCCCTAGCTCTCAGTATTACAGCCTGTCTCACTGCCAGGGGAATCTTCCTTCCCAGTGGCAGGACTCTGCATTTGTGCTTGTTGAACTTCTTGGGGTTCCTGTTGGCCCACTCCTCCAACCTGTCTAGCTCCTTTTGGATGGCAGCCTGCCCTAGAGTGGATCTACTGGTTCCTCAGTTTGGTGTTACCTGCAAACTTGATAAGCACACACTCTTGTTACGTCTTCCAAGTATAGATAAAATATCTTAAAAAGGACAGGTCCTTGCAGTACTCCCTGTGTTACCAGCCTCCAGACTATGGCCACATGTTCTCCTATCACATCTAACAGCATACAACATATATCTTTGCTGTCGTATTAAAAACTACTAGTCTGATTGGCTCTGACACAGAGATTACTTCAGAAAATTTTCACTAAAATGTCATAAAGGGAAAAAAAAAACAACACAAAAATAAACCATCCTAAGCGTGCCTTAAATCTGCTAAAGATCTATGCCAAGTATGCACTATGAAAATGGTTGCTTGGTCCAAGTGGTCAGTCTGAATACAGGATTCACTTGGTTTAGAGGCCTGTATAAGCAATGATTTAACTGGAAGTATATGTGATGAATCACCATCTGAAGTTTTGCCTCTGTACCTGAGGACACTAAAGTAGTTTAAAATTATTATTTTTATCAAAGAATAATAAAATATTTCAAAGCATTAAATAAAATAAAAAAATAAAGGCTTAAGATACTTTTTGTATACAGCTATTATACAATTAGGAATTAAATACTTAGTGGCTTCTGAAGTCACACTGAATCTTTTTTAAATGTTACTAAATTTCTTTTAAATTAATGCCAACTACAAAAACATGAAATATGTCACCTTAAGGCAATTGCTTCAGTAAAGTGATTTTGCAGGAGTTTGCGAAAGAGCTGAAGAAGATAAAAACAGAAGAACCTAGCAAAGGCAAGATGAGAAAAGGGTGCTTTATTTTTCTAACTTAATATTGGGAAACCTAAGAATCAGTTCCAAACACTTAACTACAAGTTAAGTATCGTTTTAAGCCAATATTAATTAACATGTTTAGAAAATCTTATTAAAAAAAAACCTTGGTGGAGGTTTTTTTTTTCCTTTTTCCTAAATATTGCATATTGATCACCACGACACAATATCTTCTGTAAGTTTCAGTAACAGCAGTAAACTTAAAAAAAATCACAGAGAAAACAGCAGTTGCCTTTCTTGTCACTAACTTAAGTAAGCAGTACAATATATTCTGCTACTTACCTTTTTTTGAGCAAGTCAATTTTTAAGTATCCGCATATATTTTGGCATAATTTTTATGCAGTTCAGCACAATATGATTCAATTGGCAGTCTTTGCTCTATGGAGATGATCTTAGACTGAAACATAATTACCACTAACCCCACGAGTATATGGTCCTTCCAGGTCAAGGATAAAACCATTGGCTTAATAAGCAAGAAAACTGAATGAATTACCAGAAGTTTAGTTTAAGTTTCATGCGGCTACACAGGCAAAAGTATGTTAAACTGTTGTTGAATTTTTATCTCTGAATTGCAATTTATGAATTTAACAGAAATAGTAACTATTTTAAAGGTTTTAATTTAAATAGAAATGTTATGCAATTTAAACACAATTATGGAAAAAAAAAACAAACACAAAGAAAAGTTCATCATGTGTTACTAACAATGGAATAAAAATGCAAGTACTATTAGGTCTGTAGCACTTCCAGAAAAAATTGATAGCCAAGGAGAATTGAAAATAAAATTAGTGTAAGGAGTTTTCCAGTCACTGATCATCTTAGAGCATGCTGTGGTGATGTCAAAGAATATACAAAACCTAAACCAGTTTGTGACGATTTGTTTAAACTGAAGTTAGACATAGACAGTGTACATATCTGTATCTAAGTTACTTCTCAAGGTTCTTTTGATAGTGGGTAAAAACAGAAGCTCTTGTGATGTGATTTGTATACTGTTTTGGATTTCTGCATTATGAGGTTCGTTTTTCTGCAGAAGGGACACCTTATTCCATTTGTTTACAAGGATAAAATATAATAATCTCTTTTTGTGCTTTTATTGTTGCTTCTAAAGAAGATATTGCAATATATATATACACACATATAAGCACAAATTAAAACATTAAAAGTAGTAAAAATATCTGGACTTAAATTTTCAAAACACACAGGCAAGATTTTCACATCCAATACTTTAGACTGATTTGCCCCATTTGAAAATATGTTCTAAACCTACCCAAAGGACAATCATTCAATTATGTACTGCCCAGAATAATACAATTTTTTTTGTTATTATTTTGTGACTCAGTGAGAAAGCAATAAATTGGATGCAATCACTGTGAAAGTATCATTGTAAAAATAGTATCAGATGGTTTTATTGAATATATACTTCTTATATATCCCTAATTTTTGAACCACAAATGTAAATAATGATAATCTTAAGGCATTTTTGCTAATTTACGTATCCAGTAGATCTCTTCAATAAAGACAAGACCCTGTCTATTGCTGAAAAACAGTATAAGGCTGCTCAGTCATTTTACTAAAGATTTTTGTAAGTAGGCGATGGGCTCATCTCACCTATAATTTTCTATTTATCCCAGGCATTTTCTTTCTAATGGGTCTGCCTTTCCCATCACTGTCGCCACCACTCAAAACTTCACGCATATTACATTTTATTTCTCCACTAACTGTTCCAGATTCTGACTTCCAAGCACCTCTTTATATGCTCTCTGGGACAGCTGAGAATTTAATCTTCTCATCACAGCCCAGTCCTTGACTATTCACATCCTTCTTGCTAATGAAGCAAGCTAATCTCCTCAGTAGATGTAATATTACTCTCTAAATTCAAAATTCTGAAGACACGTGAGGAAAGAGAAGTAAGCAACTCTGACAGTCCGCTCATCCACTGATGCTCTTATAGTTTGGTCAGGCAAGCTGCAACATTTGATGAAAAAGCAGCCAGAGTCCATGAGAGATCGCTGGAAAACATCATTCAATTAAAGCCAGTTTGTGTCACTTGAAATCACAGACACACTGGACCTTAAGAAATGCACATTTCAACATGTCAGTCCTACATGTAAATATAAGAGGATAGGAGATTGGCAAGAGTTTCAAGGATAAGGACATAAGTATATATTGTAACACAGTCTGTTAAGTAGATTTTGGGGCTGTTATTGGCACATTTCAGA
Organism: Calidris pugnax; assembly: GCF_001431845.1. Taxonomy (NCBI): domain Eukaryota; kingdom Metazoa; phylum Chordata; class Aves; order Charadriiformes; family Scolopacidae; genus Calidris; species Calidris pugnax. Next base: position 3,478,230 of record NW_015090999.1, on the reverse strand, counting down.
ATGAAACGAGAACCACTCTGAAGTGAAAAGTAATCTTATTTCTATTGCACATACCAGAACATTGAACACATTGATTGCTTTCAATGAGCAGGCTCACTTCAGACTAACAGCTAATAAAGATGAGGATTTCAATAAGCTCTTCTGGAAATTGAAGAAAACACTGAAGGCCTAAAAACATTTAAGCAGATTTCTAGATGCTGTCTTTGGAAAGGATTATCTGAATGCTGAAACTACAGCTTCCAATGATTGTCTGAACTGTATTAATAGGGTGTAGCTCCCATCCATTGTTCTTAAAAGTGCGGCTATGTGGTAGCAAAAACATAATGAGAGAACCTTAGTCCTAAAGAGGTTATAGTTTAAACAGAATGAGACTAGGGGGAAAAGTCAGAGAAAAGGAATACCCATCAGATCAGGAGTTTATATCTGTGAACCACAGAATCACAGCCTCTTTGTTCCCAGGATAATCCCTATAATACAGTAATATTTCTAGCGGAAACAATCTCACCAAAAAAAGTTGAAAAGGTAATATTTGGAAAGATTGATTGTTAAACAAGGGTTCGTGGACAGGAATGAGGAATTAAAATTGAACATATATTGAGAGAAAAAAAAAAAGATAGATATATCAAAACATTAATTATCTGCAGAGTGACTATATTCCTCATCTTAGACTTCACTACCCATGAGATTTTTGAATAAGCTCCCTACCTCTATTTTTTCCCTTACCTCCTACTAATGTTACTTCACAGCTAATGATCAGTGTGAGCTAGATGTGTTTTTATAAAAGGGTAACATGATAACATTATGCTAAGTACTTCTTCATGGAAAAAAACTACTACAGAAATTGGATTTTCTATAAATTCAGTGTTTACCAGAATCCAGTATTAGGTATTCTGAAGCCTGAATGTAGCGGGAACAACAATTGTAATTTCATCAATAAGAGAACCAGAATTATTATCTGTACATGGGTTTAAAAAGTTTTTTACATATTGTATGGACAATTTGGTATTCCTTTACTTTGTGTTAGCTGTATGTCTTAGAAAACCTGCCAAGTAATGAGGTACTGGCATTTGCAAGAGTGGTTGGATAACTGGCAAAGTGCATATGTTTGAAGAATCTGATGCAGCTTTAACTTGCAGCTGCTGCTTCTACATTCATTCTGCTGTGTTTGTAGGTCTCTGATGTATGAAAAAGATTGATTATAGTTTGGCACAGCTCCTGGTGGCTTAACCAGGGGGACATGATTTCCCTTAATCTCACCTGGCAGTGAAGTTGCAAATGAGCCACAATGTTTGAGTCTTAGCAACAGTGGTTTGTAATCAGAGATTGCAATTACGGGATGAGGGAATACTTAATTGACCACCAGCTGTCAGAGCAAATGGGCAAGACAAAGTTATTAACTTTCTGTCTTGACCCTGAAAGATGGAATAAAACAGATACCGGTAAAATTTCCTCTCTTTTGGAAATAAGAAAACAAGATTAAAATGTTCTTTCTTGTTTGTTCAGGAGAAGATTAGAATTTAGTTCACCTAAAGAAACATTTGGGAGGGACTAAATATGACCTTGTTAGATCAAGAACCAATATGCAAAATCCTTCATTAACTATTCGATGTGTAGAAGCCCTTAAATTTTCAATACAGTAGATTTACATAGAGATACATTCCTGAGGAGAAAAAATACATAAATACATCAATGAGTAATTAAACAAAAATAGAATATACCACCATGAATTTTCAAAATTACTTGCTCTACTGTGTAAATTAAAATTATTAATTTTATTTCCACTACCCAGTTTTTATGACTGTCAATGAATCATCTCAGCACCTTAATTATATGTATAGGATGAAACTTCTTTTATGTATGCCTGTTTGATTACCTAAACCATTTATGTTTTCTGTTTTGCTTCTGAAACCATCACACAAATTATTCTCTAAATGAGTCATTTTGGCTGATATCAAGTTGTGTCTCCTTATGTTGTTATATTGCCTCATGGGATTTATTGTTCCCACTACTCTTAGGATAGATCTCCTGCACAAGGTTCCAAATGCCTTTCCCATGATACAACAAAAAAATTGTGTCTTCTATCATACAGCAAGCCAAACAATTGCCTCCTGGATATTTATTCCTGACAGAAATTCAGCCCATGAAGAGTTGAGGTTTGAGCCACAGCTTCCAACAAATCCAAAACTAAAAAATAATGCTTCTCATTGTTAAAATGACTGAAAGCATTCAGTTGGTTTAATCACTGAAATTAAATTGGCTCAATCCAAAATTAGCATTAAATGATCCCAGTGGATAATTACATAAGGAATTATGATAAAATTTTGTAAAAGGGACATAGAAATGGATCAGCTGAACTGTTTCAATGGATTTTTTTTTTTAAAGAAGGAAAACCATAAACCACCACCATGATTAAAAATACTCTTCTCCTTTAAAAAATTTGCAACAACTTAGACTATTCTATCATGTGTAATGGAAAATAAGTATTGAAAGAGAACATACGGATTGTTATTATAAACAGACAATGATGGCCATATCTTGTCCATAAATTAAATGGTTGAAATGGTGATTTGTGTTTATGACACTGAAAGAAAAAGTTAACTGCACTAGAAAAAAAAAAAAAAAGAGGTGGATACTTGACAAATGATGTTATACTATGGAGATACTAAAATATAATTCAATATTGGTACTCAGCTTGCTAATACCTGCAGTAGGCATTTGCATCTTCCAATGAAGAAATTTCTTTGAATACATGTACAGCTATGTAAAACTACGTAGGCTATGTAGTCCCTGTTTAAAAAAAAAAAAAAGCCACCAAGTTGGTGACCAGGAACTGTTGGCCAGGAACTAGGACACAGCCAACTACAAAGGGAAATTCAGCTATTTATTCATGTGTTCATAAGTTCTTTGTTCTAGTTACTTTGATTCCTTCCATTGAGGCAGTTAATGCCTCTTCTGACTTTAGCACTTCCTTTCCTTACAGTGGTTTTGGTCCTTTCCTTATTTTGTGTCTTATTTAGAAAGTATCAAATCACACAATACCAGCTGCTGTTTTCACTTTTGGTTGTGTTTTGATTTTAGTCTTTCAAGCATAGGTCGATAATGGTAACTGTTGCTTATACTAGCTACTGTTTGTGTAGCTGTGGTGGGTTAACCTTGGTTGGATGCTAGGTGCCCGTCAAGCTGCTCTATGCCCCTCTTCGATTGGTCAGGGGAGAAAAAGTATGATGAAAGGCTCGTGGGTTGAGATAAGGACAGGGAGAGCTCAGTCAGCAATTACCATCACAGGCAAAACAGACTCAACTCGGGGAAGTTAATTTAATTTATTACCAAATCAAATCAGAGTAGGAAATAAGAAATAAAAACAAATCTTAAAACACCTTCCCCCCACCTCTCCCTTCTCTCTGGGTTTAATTTCACTCCCGGATTTTCCACCTCCGCCCCCCAGGCAGTGCAGGGAGAGAGGGAATGGGGGTTGCAGTCAGTTCATGACACATTGTCTCTGCCAGTCTTCCTCTTCACACTCTTCCCCTATTTCAGCATGGGATCCCTCCCACAGGATACAATCCTCCATGAACTTCTCTAATGTAGGTCCTTCCCACAGGCTGCAGTTCTTCACTAGCTGCTCCAGTATGAGTCCTTTCCTTAGGCTCACAAGTCCTGCCAGAAAACCTGCTCCAGCGTGGACTTCCCATGTGGTCACAGCCTTCTATGGGAGCATCCACCTGCTCTGGAGCCGGGTCCTTCATGGGTTGCAGGGGGACAATTTGCTTCACCAAGGTCTTCACCATGGGCTGCAGGGGTATCTCTGCCTTGGTGCCTGGACTCACAAGTCCTGCCAGAAAACCTGCTCCAGCGTGGACTTCCCATGTGGTCACAGCCTTCTATGGGAGCATCCACCTGCTCTGGAGCCGGGTCCTTCATGGGTTGCAGGGGGACAATTTGCTTCACCAAGGTCTTCACCATGGGCTGCAGGGGTATCTCTGCCTTGGTGCCTGGACCACCTCCTCCTCCTCCTCCTTCTTCACTGACCTTGGTGTTTGCAGAACTGTTTCTCACACATCTTCTCACTCCTCTCTCCAAGCTGCTATTGTGCAGCAGTTTTTTTCCCTTCTTAAATATGTTATCATAGAGGCACTACCACAGTCAGCGACGGTCTCAGCTTTGGCCAGTGGTGGGTCCATCTTGGAGGTGGCTGGCATAGGCTCTATTGGACACAGGAGAAGCTTCTGACATCTTCTCACAGAAGCTCCCACTGCTACAAAAACCTTATCACATAAACCCAATACAGTGGCCTACTGTATCAAAGAGGCTTCTCAGAGTAGAAACTGGGTGGCTATCATCATTGTAAATCTAAACTCTGTATGCTTAAGAAGAATGCACATAACTAGATTTGGAAACAAAGATCATTCCAAAACCTAGAATCAGATCATTCTGAATAAGGGACAAAATTGGATTCAGGCCGATAATTAAAGTCAGCTTGGACTTACATCTAGTTAAAAAAATAATTAAAAGAAGTCTTCTTCTGTCTTTCAGCATTATTTGTCATAGCATCGAGCATCCTATAATTAAAAAGTGTATTTTTAGACTTGGTGAGCTCTCAATAGCAAATGGAGAATCAGGACCAGCAAAACAGATGTTCTGTCCATTACACCATTACTGTTGCTACTTTCTACTTGCTAATGATGTGGTTAATGTTTTCTTAGACATAATTAGCAAAACAGAGTTCAAGAAGCTTCAGGGTTCAGCTAACATATAATATAAACCTTTCCTGTAATATAGAGATTGCCCAACTCAGAGGTAATGCAGTAAACATTTATAAAAATACTCCTGCTCCTGTGAAATACGGATGAGTCTGGAGCTCAGCCAGTCATGCAGAACTGTAGACCAACTTCCCTAGAGTTTTAAGATTTCAGGAAAAATCATCTAGCTTTTGTTATGTGCCCATGAAATAATTACGAGATTTGGATCTTTGTTTTGATTCCCTTTCATCGCAAGTTTGTTCTTGAGATATGGGTTATGCACTTTATATAGGAGGTAAAGACAATGATGGAGAGAACAGATTAAGAAGCGGGAAGTAGAGAAAATCATAAAGAAGAGTCAGAAAATTTCTGATTGTAATACTTAAATAGATGTGGTCAAATTATGTATATTAAAAAATGCGGCTTTCTTTTAAGGGTGCAACTTTCCCTGGATTTCAATTATGTCAACAGCTTTCTTGAGTGACTCAGCACTCTGAAAGCCAAACCGTATTTGCTTAAATGCAGATTTATATACAGGCTTTTAGGCACAGCCTACAAAAACAGATCTTGTAAGAACTCAGTCATCTCTGTATTTGTAATTAACACTCTTTTTAATGCCATATTTCTTACATTTCTATTTCACAAATTGTACGTAACTGGGGCTAGGATTGAATTAATTCCACCTATCTTTAGGAAACTAACTGAAATGCCTAAATGAGATCATAGATACTTATCAAACTGGGAAAAGGAAAAGCTTCCTTTTTTTCCACATTAATAATTAAGGCCTTTAATAGAGAAAATGCAAGATATAGAACAAAATGACAGATAGCGTAACTGGTTTCATTCTTCCCTTTCTCTTTCCCAATCATACCTAAACCAAATAATACATTCAGCATATGCTATTGTCAATAATGGAGACATCTCTGGGTCCTATTCTAAGCTGGCAAGCCTATATTATTTATGTATAGGTATTCTTCTTCTAATAATATGTAAGGCATACTTAAGACATAGGATATTTTAATAAATAAAAAACCCACAGAAGTAAAAAATTTAAATATTATTTATGTAAACATCAGAATTCTATTTCCAAACGTGACTTCATTTCATATGGAGCTGTAACTACTCAGTGCCTCTGCAAAGTAAATTCCAAATCTTCACTCTTGTTTATAATTCAAGCAGCGCATGAAACCTAGAATGCTAAATCAGAAAACAGAAAAAAATCTCTTATAAAAAATACAGAAATTTACTAGAAAACAAAAGACACTTCTATGCCTTTTTTTTTTCCAGAAAGCTCTGTTCTATGTCTTTGAACTAATTTTTCTTGTCTATCTCACAATCTAAAAGCTGAGAAATATGAACATTCATTTTCTGCTCCCTTCTTGCCTGAACACTGAGGATCTTTCATCTGCCAGAGCTAGACCTTGTTCAGTCTTTCACATTTACTTGAACAAGACACTAAACTTCCTTGAAATTTATGTCAACATATGAGAACAGCAGAGATAAATTTTGTCTCTCAGAATCATGTGGATAATAAAACAGTTTTTGATGCAACAAGGTGTGACAAACCCACAAAAGGGAAAAAAAAAAAACTGTCCTCAGTGGAACAAATCAATATATATTTTTTATACAGGATTGCCATTAAATCTATATAGGGATAAAGTAAGTGACAGAGGAATAGAAATAAACAAGTTGTTTTCTACAAACTCTATTTGTTAATTACTGGATAAATTTAAACCCTATGTCTCCATGATAAACTTTTAATGGAATGAATTTTCACTAATATATTTTGTAAGGATTAATTCTTAAAGAATTTTGCTGTGTGTTGGAGGAAGATCATACAAAAAGCTTTCCTTTCCAGTGGATGTCTGCACAAGGGATACTAAAAGAAAAATCACCATTCCTCACGACATATTTTGATTCCATTTTTTTTCTAAATATGAATATATTATTAAATTTTCCAGTATCATATAAGAAAGTAACATTCCTTTCTGGATAAACTCTCCTGAGAGCTAAGGTAGCAAAAATTTTGTATTTGTACAGTAGCAACACATTGGTTGTCTATGAATACAGCTTCAAATAACTCAGCTTCCCAGTTCAGTTGTGGGTTCTGACCCCTTAATTACACAAATCCCATAAATGTTCATTGATTCCGAAGATTATTATTGGAATGAATTACCTAGTTTCCTCTGTAAGAAAACCCAGATGTGGTGTAGTTCAAGCCAATCTCCCAAAAATCCTTTGGTGCCCTTCTTTCTCATAATGTCTTCCAAAACTTTGTGCACTTTGCAAGGCCAAGTGTTGCACTACTTCCTCACATCAAACTCAAGGGCATGCAATGCAGCAACTCAGCATCTTTTTCAAAAGCTACCACGTTTGTGGGTTGTAACATAGTCTGCACATTTCAAACAATTAGAAATGGGAGGAAATATCACCTGATACACACAAAATAGTTGCATTTTGAGGACACAAGCATGAATGATGGGGAAGGGAAGATGAGAAATCAAAGGTTAAGTGTACCATTACCACTATAAAGGTGGACACAACCTTTAAAGGAGGTCTAGTCCTATATCTGATCATAAACTCTTCCTCAACACTTGGCCTGAGGACTGTGCTTACTTCTTATAACTGATGCATTTAAAATCACAGTACAAACATATTGGTAATTAATAGTTTGTATCTAAAGGCATTAAAGTTGGCAGATGTTTGCAAATCTCATCAAATGCTTTCCAAGCTTCCATCTTAGGGGGTAAGAGGAGAAAAGAACAGTAGTCTATGGTGGTTTTTTCTTACATTGTTATAGTACAGTATTATAGTGTAGAAGTATTAAATTATTAGAGAGACTGGACACTAGCCCTGTGAAGAGCAGTTGCCAATACACATGTAATTAATGCTGAATAAAATAAGGACACATTTGACATAATCTGTTAATATGAATGTGAGACAGGGATATGTACTTTTTGCTGTAGGCAATTCACAATTATCTGACACATAATCTGCCCTAATACATAAAGGCATGATTTATTAGTCATGTAGACTTGAAGATTCATGTTTTACTCCATGACACTAGCCTTATTTGCAGTGATAGCATTTTTTAGCATGTAACCTAAAACTTTTTCTGATTAGTTGATGGATTCTTAACCAGGTACAAATGCACAGTAGAAAGGCTGTTGAACATTTGCCAATGAGCTCCTTGGTGCTCATCACTTTGATTGCACATCTAAGGGGAAATACTCTGAATTAGGTGGATACTGAATGTTCCAGATATTTCTAATTCCACCATGTTAATTCAGTGTAGTCCTGCCTCCTCCATCACCACCGGGGACAGAACTTTGCTCAGCAATGCCATGATTCCACAGCAGAGTGTTAATTACCAGAGTGCAAAATTATCTTGCCGGTTATGAAGTGCTGAACAGGTATGAAGCTACTCTATTATGCAAAATTATCCCATGGAGTAAGTTCTCAGGCAAACATTCATTCCCATTATCTTCCATTCAAGTGATACTCTTGGACTCCTCTTGACAAGCCTATGAGCCTTGCTGGCCCATTTTTCAGTTCTTCCTGACGTTGCTGTTCTCCTTCGTGAACATACATACATTTCCCCCACCACCAACCCCCCTACATTTAAGAATGTGTTTTTCTGGCTGGATACTCTCTAATCTCAGATATTTCCCTGCCAGGCCCCCACCACTGTCTGTATGGTTACTTCATCTTGGTCAAGAGTGTTACACTATGAGTGGATCCTTAGCTCATACAGGAAGCAGGTTGTCAGACAGGAGCCTTGAGACTGTTAAAATATGGGGCAAGGTTGTGAACTCAAGCACAGATTGTCTCTGGATCATTTAGGATGATTAAGCATTCTTTCATTCACTTGCTCTAGTTCAGACCAGTCCAAGAAAAAATTGCTGTAGAAATAGCTAACATTAATGTATATGGGTGCAACTCTATTTGTGCCATTTGGTCTGGATTGATCCCTAAGATTGATTCGTGGCTCTGTGTTATTTAACAGCGTGGGTGCAGTCAGCAGGGACAACACACTCTGTTCCCCATGCAACATGTGCTTTGATCTCAAATGGACCCTGGAAGAGATGTGGGGCTGGAGGAAAGAGGAGAAGCCTCTGTGCAGGGAACCATGTTCTAAAGTAGAGGAATGATGTCATCTGGTAATATTGTATAGACTGGAAAAACTTTCAAGGTCTGGACTATTGATCTTTGGCAGACATACAGGAATGCAATTGAAATGAATTGACACTCTTGGGCAGCTCAGGTATCCTATTCGAACTATGATGTGGTGAATTACATTCTAAATTGGAGTGCAGATGTAATCCTTTGAATGCAAGTGGAATTTTGTACAGGAACAGAATATTCCTCTGTGTGTTGTTCCTGCGTGTGTTGAGGGCATATCGTCTACTCTCAGAAAGTCAAACACAGATCGTTGTGGGACAAAGTATTCAAATATCAAAAGAATATAGCCATAGTCTTTTTTACATAGCTCCCCTTAGCTATATGAATTTTGCCTCTTGCTGCAGCTAGTTCTTGTATGTGCTTCCTTTTTTATGCCTCCTTAAATCTACTTTCCTCTCATCCAGTTCTCCCAGACTTATCAGACTCAAACCAAATGGTGCTGATGTTGACAAAGCAAAGCCTGACAAAAAGCAGATCAGATTTGACTCAAACAGATTTGCTTCAATTTCTGCTCCAAAAATAAAGTTTGGTCCCTATGACCCATCCCAACAAATCTTATTCTCTATTATCTTTCTTCTTTCTAAATTGCAACTCTTTACATTTTCCTAGCCAGAGAACTTATCACATGCCAAACAGTCTTGACTTCACACCTAAGAGTGTATAAAATTGAGTGTCTGATCACTGCAGTGAAACAACTGTCTCTAGATACTTCTAACAAATAGTAATGTTTTTCACTGACCTTTTGCAAGTTACAATCCTGCAATTAACTGTTTTCACAGCACAAGGTGCAGTGACAGCTTTGGGGCACGCTGGTCAAGAGGTCGCTGATCTAAGGTCAGGAACAAAGGTGATTTTAATGACCTGTAATGGTAAGGATCAGTGTCCCAGAATGCAGTTGAGGACTGTAGGAGCTGTTCTGAGAGGGGGCTTAGCTATTCCTTCTGCCCTCCAACAAGAGCTCTGCTCTACCTCAGAAAGTTTACAAGCATGATGTGCACTACCAACAAGGAGACCTCTTTCTCAGTCCTTCAGTCAGTGATCATTGTTGAGAAAGAACATCAAAAACAATCTCATCCAGATGCAGGAGCTAACAATTACGGTCTTTGAATAACACTTAAAAAGGGAAAATTTCATTTCTAGCAAATGTGCAACTCATAATTTTGTGTGTATGTCCAAAAAATGAAGCATTTTTCGTAAAGAACATTACAGAAGAAACAAGTGATAACATTGGAAGGGAAAACTCAACAAAGCATATATAAATATGGATGCAGCAAGGCAAGAAAGGGCATCTGGGATCATGAGAGGTTACACACAGGTGGCGTTGAGCTTTGGTTTTCCTTACCAATAGCTCAGAGCTGTGTTGAAAGCTTATGCAGTGAGCTGGAGTGAAGTCCAGCATCAAGAGAGGCATGTATTTATAGGCTATTGATTCAAAAGTAACAAGTATATACTTTTCTATTTGAATAGCATGAGGAGATAAGGAATTTTTTATAATTTGCTTACCATTGAGTTTCGTACATTGGAACTCTCCCAGTTCACAGGTTTTTGCAGTCAAAATCTTATTACGGGCAAAAGGGAACAAACCAAAGCTATAGATCCAGAAATTTATTTTTACCTAATTAAATTTTTTAATTAGTACAGAAAAGTCTCATTGACAATACCCTTGAAAGGGTTACACAGGAAAAGTGACAAACATTAACACCCCTTCCTTGGTGTTATGCATCTCTGCCTGTGCTCCTGGGTTCCCCACGCTGATGAAACCAGTTTCTCTCAGCAGAGGGTGGTAGCTGGCACAGTGAGGGTTAGTGCTCTTCAGTCCCTGCAGGAGGAGCACGGTGCTCACAGTGGGTCCCTCTTGAGGCTCAGGGTATATTTGCCTCCTACCTTGGCAGACTTTTTCTGGGAGCCCCACAGGGGAGGTGACAGGTGCCTCCCTCACCCCATGACACAAAGGATTGTTGTTCCCCTCACTCCTGGGTTGTCAGGTCATTGCTCCTAGCTGGCCAGTGGCCATTAGCAGCTCTCACTGGGCAGCAAGTCATATGAACAGTAAGATGAAGGAACCAGCTCCAGCCAGCTCCAAACAGCCAATATCCATCCCAGCATCCCTGAGAGAGCCCTGCCCTGCCCCATTTAATGTTTTTTGAACTAGAAATGACAGAAATCGGACTTGCTGGGTACTGAGTGAACGAGCTGCAGTAGGCAGCTGACACTAATGGCCATGGCTCTGTGTGAGCTTCCCATTCTCAGCCTTCTGCTGTATCTTTCCTTCTGCTCTCACAGATACCGTGCAGGATCCTGAAGGCAAACATGATCTTCACAAAGGGATATGGTAAATTTCAGTTTTGGAAGAGTAAGCCCTCTTGCTCGGTCTTGGGTAGGCAAATATATCCTCCCCATCCACTCCCAGCTGCATAGATAGCAACCAAAGAGCACTGATAATAATTGGGGTTGTCAGTGACTCATGGGAATGACACACAAGTCAGCTCAGTGACTCACTCAGGGGAGTTAGTACCAGTGGTGTACTGCCCTGCTTGCAGGCAAGGCTTGTAGAAAATACAAGCATCTTGCCAGTTCCCTGGTTGTGATGGTCATAAGGATAGCATAGTATTTATAACAGCCTCCAACTCAGAATAAAAATACTCTTTCCATTGCTGGAATACTGCTTTAAAAACAAAAGAAAAAAGTACCAACTAAACCCTTTCAAAAGAAAAGGTCGGGAAATGAACATATGTTTTCCTTAATACCTGTAGAAAAAGCTTGCTATGATTTCTCATGTCTTTTTATGTACCTTCATTTATTCCAAATGCAGGGCTTTACAGAAGATACATACAGCCTCTGTAACGTACCCTAAGATAACTGGCAACAGAGTAGGAGACAACATGGTTGTCAACACACAGAGTGCTAATTGTTCTTTAATTTTCAGAGTTCTTCTGTTTCATGTGTTCCTCATCACGTAAAGGGCTATTCAGTGCATATTTTCATTAATATGGTCCATTTTTATATGCTGTATATCTCTATCAATGCTGATCCTCTCTAATTTTAGGCAAAGCCTGTAACACTGATCACAGTGTACTCAAGGAACCATACACAGAATGACAACTTCCCCATTGTGACAAGGAATAGCAAACTATGTAATAGAATATAGTGTACTCTGGTTGAGCTTGTTCTTGATAATAGTATAGGTCAAGGTAAGAAGTGGCAGGTACCGTACTCCCAGCTTCTAGCAGAAGTGCTCCCATTCTTGCAGCCAGCCATATGTACCATTCACCCTGGAAGTCACGACCCTCTTCTCTTCATATGGTCTGTTGAGACCGGCAGGACCAGCCATCACTTCCAATTTACCCAGGTGTCCATTGGGACCAGAAAGTCTCTTCCATTACAGACCCAGGGAATTGCCATTTTGTTTCAGACACCATTTTATGGCAGGGAGGATGGCCAAAGGATAGCAGAATTGGAAGACCCTCCCATTACATGCTCAGGGTTCACTGTGTTTTTTCAGACACCATTTTATGACAGGGAGATTCCCTTTTTTGACAATGTTGTGTCCCATGTGTTTTCATAATGCTCGGTTAATGCCGAGCCAACCCTCCCCAGAAGCACATCAGAAAAGGAAGTGTTTTCTCACTACATACAAGGAGGCTGCACTTCCAAGAGAATCATTCCCCATATGCTTTCATGCTGCTTTGTGATTGGCTGATGGCTGTTTTTGACACTGACATACCCATGCATTCTTATATCTTCCTCTGACTGACTCCCCACTTCTGTGGCCACCCCCTGGGAAGCCCACAAAGGAGCCCCTGGCACAACCACAGTTACATGCAGAGAAGAGAGCGATCCTGTGAGCTGGAGTGAGAGGCCCTGCCCAACAGGCTGGCCATGCAGCATTACTGGGGCAGACTTTGGGCTTTGCACGGTGCTGGAAGACATAGGCAACACTGACATAGGCAACAAATGGAAAACCTGAACAAAATTTCAGCTTCAGAAGAAAATGTGCATGGGGTCAAAAGAAAAATACCCTAAGTCTTTAAAAACACTGCGTGAGCCAGGAGAACTGGCCAATGAGCTCATAAATCACAAACTGTTTTTTGAGGTGTCACACAGAGAGGGTGGGTGGTATGGGAGAGCTCCCTTTGTCCATGGTTTTGGGTGTGTTACAACTACCTGTAAGACCATCACGGGGTACAGGCTGGTACTGCATGTGTTATCCTGAGGTCAATGACCTTACATAAAGTTTCAAAAATCTCCAGCTGAATGACTGAGGAGGGAAATGTCAGAAGTATATTGTGATTTGTTTGCATTCGTGCCTGCACTAGGTGAAGGAAGGAGAATGAGCAGAGAAGTGACAGCAGCATTCAAAGGAAAAAAGCCTGGAGATGGCTGACTGGTAGACAACTCCCCTCATACCCTGTTAAAAAATGGTTGCTGTATTAGGGTTAAACTGATTTTCCAGTGTTTCATTTTGTAGGTGTGTGTAGTAGCATTGTGTCAGTAGACACGTCTCTGCCACTACTTTTGTTAAAAGAGATTCATTGCGCTCCTAGCGAGGTGGGAAGCTTTGGGTATAAATCCCCTTTCTGAAGCTGCTAAAAGGTGGGTCGCCAGTCTAACAGAAGCCAAGTGGCAATCTAGTTTGCAAACCAGGATGCTTATAATTTACACAAAGCTGCAGAAAAGCACTTTAAAAAAATCAGGTGATTGTGGCAGAGGTGGATGCACAATGCCAAGCAGACTAATTGGATTTGCAACACAAATTTTCTGAATGCAATGATGATGTTATGTACATCTTAGCAAGGATAGACATATTATCGAAGTCTGCCTGGACCCTTTTCCTAAAAGGCAAAACAGGTTCTAAAATAGCTGTGGCCTTTGAAACAATTTCACTGGTATCAGTTCTGGTAAAGGTGTAAGAATTTTATTTCAGCTTACAAAAAAGGTAGAACTGAGCAGGTGCCTAGGAATTGCTAACATGCAAATGAAGACCATAGCAATTAGACAAAATTTTCTGCACAAGGCGTAACTCATCTCAGAAACGGAAGAACAACTTCTTTGGAAACCATTCATAAGCATCTCTTCAACACACAGCAGCATGTGTGTTGCAGCTAGATATATAGAAATATAGAAACATAGATAGAAATATATAGATAGAAGTATATCTATATAGAAATATAGATAGAAATACAATTATATGTGCTGAAATAACACTGATGTGTTCCTTGGAAAGGTATGGGGAGACAAGGGTTAAACAGTGGATTTCCAGTCATTAAGTTCTGGTGGCATATTTGCTTCTCATATGTCCATCAATCTCTTTTACTGTCCAGGTATCCAGTGCAATTTGCAGCACATTGTAACTACCTTGCAATAGAGCATATTTGTTTTATTAATGAACTATTTTATTTCTAATGCACCAGATAGACTGGCTAATACATTCTGCAACCAAAACATAGAATAGCCTCATATATCCCCCAGGGGTCAATACTTGGTCCAGTGCTGTTCAATATATTCATCAGTGACCTGGACGAGGGGACAGAGTGTATCCTCAGCAAGTTCGCTGATGATACCAAACTGGGAGGGGTGGCTGACACCCCGAAGGGCCGTGCTGCCATCCAGCGAGACTTGGACAGGCTGGAGGGCTGGGCAAGGAAGAATCTCATGAGGTTCAACAAGGAAAAGTGTAGGGTCCTGCACCTGGGGAAGAAGAATGTCAGGCACCAATACAGGTTAGGGGTGGACTTGCTGGAGACAACTTCTGAAGAGGAAGATCTAGAGGTCCTGGTGGAAAGCAAAATGACAATGAGCAAGCAGTGTGCTCTTGTGGCCAGGAAGGCCATTGGAATCCTGGGCTGCACAGGGAACAGTATGGCCAGCAGGTAAAGGGAAGTCATTCTCCCCCTCTACTCTGCACTGGTGAGGCCACAACTGGAATACTGCGTCCAGTTCTGGGCTCCCCAGTTCAAGAGGGAGAGGGAACTACTGGAAAGAGTCCAGCGCAAGGCTACAAAGGTGATTCAAGGGTTGGAGCATCTCGCTTATGAAGAAAGACTAAGAGAGCTGGGACTCTTTAGTCCAGAGAAGAGAAGGCTGAGTGTAGAAAGGAGGACTCTGGGAACTACCGACCCGTCAGTCTCACCTCTGTGCCTGGGAAGATCATGGAACAGATCCTCCTAGATGCCATGCTTGGGCACATGAAGGACAGGGATGTGATCCAGGACAGCCAACATGGCTTTACTAGGGGCAGGTCCTGCCTGACTAACCTAGTGGCCTTCTATGATAAAGTGACTAGGTCAGTAGATAAGGGACAACCTATGGATGTGATCTATCTGGATTTCTGTAAGGCCTTTGACACGGTCCCTCACAACATCCTGATTGCCAAACTGCAGGGGTACGGATTTGATGGGTGGACTGTTCAGTGGATAAGGAACTGGCTAGATGGTCGCATCCAGAGGGTAGTACTCAATGGCTCAAAGTCCAGATGGAGACCAGTCACAAGTGGTGTTCCTCAAGGGTCCGTGCTGGAGCCAATACTGTTACTCTGCTCTGGTGAGACCTCACCTGGAGTATTGTGTGCAGGTCTGGAGCCCTCAATATAAGAAGGACATGGACCTGATGGAGAGGGTCCAGAGGAGGGCCACAAGGATGATCAGGGGGATGGAGCACCTCTGCTACGAGGACAGGCTGAGGGAGCTGGGGTTGTTCAGCCTGGAGAAGAGGAGGCTCCGGGGAGACCTAATAGCGGCCTTCCAGTACCTGAAGGGAGCCTACAGGAAGGCTGGGGAGAGCCCGTGTAGAAAGGCCTGCAGTGACAGGACGAGGGGCAATGGCTTCAAGCTGGAGGGGAACAGATTTAGACTGGAGATTAGGAGGGGGTTCTTTACTGTGAGGGTGGTGGAGCACTGGAACAGGTTGCCCAGGGAGGTGGTTGAGGCCCCTTCCCTGGAGATATTCAAGGAGAGGCTCGACGAGGCCCTGGGCAACCTGGTCTAGTTGGGGGTGTCCCTGCTGACTGCGGGGAGGTCGGACTAGATGACCTTTGGAGGTCCCTTCCGGCCTGGGCAATTCTATGATTCTATGATTATTAATCCTCACAAGTATCTCAAGGGTGGGTTGAAGGAGGAGGGAGCCAGACTCTTCTCAGTGGTTCCCAGTGAGAGGACGAGGGGCAACAGGCACAAGTTGGAACATAAGAGGTTCCACTCAAATATGAGGAAAACCTTCTTCACGGTGAGGGTGCCAGAGCCCTGGAACAGGCTGCCCAGGGAGGTTGTGGAGTCCCCTTCTTTGGAGATTTTCAAGACCCGCCTGGATGCAGTCCTGAGTAACATGCTCTGACAAGCTCTAGGCAATCCTGCTTCAGCAGGGGAGTTGGACTAGATGATCTCTATGGTCCCTTCCAACTCTAAAAATTCAGTGAAATTCAGTGAAATATACAAAACCAGATTAATCACAAACTCCCATATGCAAACTGCATGTCTATGGACACCTTCTATGTTTTGTTTTGTTTTTTTTTTTAACCTCTACATCTGAAGGTGATAGAATCATACAGATGATGGGTAACTAAGCATCATTCAGGATACTACAATAGACTCGGTGTTTTGTAATTAGTGATGGATTCTAATCAAGATACTCAAAGTAAATTATTTATAAAGCTCATTCATATTAGGATCTTTTTTCTTTCTTTTTTCTTTTTCTTAAAGTACATTCTAGGTCAGAGTGAAATATTTAGGTGCCTTCAGATACGTTATTCAGTAATTGCTGACTTATAGTTTCTCAAACCTGATAGCACTTTTTCCTTGCAAGCAAAACAAAGAAGCAAACAAACAAAACAAAATCGCTTTGATCAGAAGAAAGCATGTTTTCAGAAAGAAATCAAGGTAAGTGAAAATTTTACAAAGGCAACTTTTTAAGAGAAGAAATGGACATATTTATAAGAAGACAGAGAATTAGAGATATTAAAAGGTAAGAACAGGATTGTTTACATAAACAAGACTAGACTCAAACATATTAAGATGACAGAGTAAAGCAAAATAGTATATTAACCATATTTTAATGTCAGCATATTAGTGAATATATGCTATCCTGAGTTCAGTTCTAGTCATAATAGTTCCTGTGGAGGTGAACAAATGTTATTGTAAGAAGGGACTTACATGTAGAGGATAGATTTCCTCTCATTTATTTTCAGTCTTCTAGATAACAGATGCAAGCCAATGAACAAAAAAGGCAGGATTTCAAATGCATCCATATAGTTATATCTATATGGCTCTCATGCCAATGTGTAGCTTTTTTGGTTTATTTTTTAACATGGATAACAAATTACTGGCTGTCTAGAAAGACACCTGCCTTTTGTGGTAAGGTGAAGCACTTAATTTTTATGTATCGTGATGTTTATTTTAGTGTTTACATTAAGCAGATAGATCTTGGCATAAATTGCTATTTCCACATTTTTTCAGGTGGAGAACATTCTTAATATTTTAAATGAATGGAAAAGAAATTATCTTCATGTTTTCAAGACCAAGCAATATTTATTCATACACTGGATTAATATTTCTTATACATTATAGTACAAAGGTAAAAGACACAATTAATCCAAAAAAGTTCAGATCTAATTTATTCAAAGACAGAGAATTACAGATTATAAACAGATCCCCAAAAGTATCAAATGCCTGGAAGTCTTTTATTTTTAAGATGTGACATTCTAATTTTAAGTTATTTATCATATAACAATAATATCAGAAATAATGTTTAATTACCATTTAATATAGAATAAAGCAATCAGCACTTCTAAATTATGTACTTCCTTTAATATATTCCTTTAATACAGCTTTAATAGCAGAAATAAATGAGGATCCTAATTAACTTATTTTTTAATAGCAAGTTGTGACTTCACAGTGGAAAGAGCTTGGTACATACCTAAAATAAATCTATATTTAAAAACCAGGAGTCTTCTAACAGCAAAGGCAATGGCTTTCACCAGTTTCCTTGTTTTTAATGGCAATAAATAGTATGGCCAGTTTTGAAAACATATTAAAAACTTATTTATCTGAAGAGGATTATGGTCTCTAGGAATACCATTATTATGGTAGGCCTTATCATAGAGTCACAGAAACTGATCAGAAGGAATTTCTGGAGGTCATGTAGTACAGTCTTCCACTAACTGTGGAATTACAATCAGCACCAGATCAGGGCAGCTATGATATTTTCTAGATGAATCTTGCAAGCCTTCACAAATGGAGATTCCACAACTTCTCTGGACTGTTTGTTTCAATGCTACATTGCTAGGAAAAATGCTTTTTTCTAATATCTAATCTGAATCTCCAACGACATAACCTCTGTCCATTCCCCTTGTTGTATCATCTATACTAATGTGAAGAGTTTGGCTCTGTCATTTTGATAACTTCTCTTCAATTAGCTAGCTGTAGGTTGTTGCTAGACCACTCCTTTTTTTATCAGTATGAACAAATCTGAGTCCTTCAACCTCTTTTTTTTTTTAGGATATGTCCCTCTAGGTTTGTTGCCATCTTGGTACACTTCCTCCAGGATGCCTCAAGTTTCTTCATGTCCCTTTTGATTTGGGAGACAAAAGCTGGGCACAGAATACCAAATTTATTCTTCTACAGAAGGAATAAAATGTACAAGCACTTCTAAGATATACTTTGAAAGAATCTTTTTTGTTTTTCTACATACGCTACAGTCCCCCCAAAGTACAGTGCTGCCCTCTGTGCCACTGCATTGAAGCATTTGAACTACAAGGCCCTAGAAGTCATCACCAGGATTAGAACTGTACTGAAGACAAAAAAATATTTAAATGCAAGGAGACTAAAAGTACTATTCAAATTTTAATTATCATATTCTTGATTCAGTCCCTGGAAGTTGGTCAATACTATAGTTTCCTCTACATTGAGTATACTGGGCAGCAGTCTGATTGAAGACTAATGGACGCTTATTTGTGCAGGTTGGTCTGTCTGTAGAGCCAAGATACCATCTGCCCATCTAAAAGCAAGCCCTGCTGGCTGATCCATCAAATGGAATGGCTGTTGATTCGCTTGCCTATTTATTTTTTTTTTTTGGCTATAAGTGAAGTAACATAAAAGCAGTCAGCACCAATTTGGAAGAGAAACAAAGTAATCCAGTGGGTTTAATCCCATTAACAGGAGAAACACAAAATTTAAATTCTGAGGGAATGCTGCACAGAATTTGAGTTGAAAGCCTTGAAACGTAGTCATCTTCCAAAATAATAAGGTAAATCAAAGCTATTTTAATACTTTGAGAATAGCTTGACTATTTTGTAATTTACAATCAGCAAAACCTTACATGTATATATTTTGCAACATTTTTAAATGTTATGGTCAACATTTTTAGGCATCTGAAAAAAAGCTCTGAAATACATTGCTATGTATAAGCTTACTATCAACATTTTAGCATCAGCTCTTCTCACACGTAGCACTATTCTCTATTATTCTCTTTACATGGACTCCTTTTTATTCTGTTTTTCTTTGCTTGATTATTCAAAAATCAAGGAAACATATAGATCTGTAAACAGATACTTGTTTTAGGGAGAGAAATTATAATATGGTATTATGAAATTATCCCTGCTTATTTTGGGAAAAGAGAATAATTTGATAATTAGTGTCTTGCAGGCACATACATTTTCTGTGCATTTAGTTGAGTCACATAATATTACTAACAGGCCAAAGTTTTAAATCAAAAGGCAGAATTTACAGCTGATGTCTGTGGCTCTGATATTTCAAATACACTGACATGTGACCACATAAGTATTAATTCCTTTAGACAAAGAATTTGAATAAAACTACTTACGTTGCAGACCTAGGCCCAAACTGCCAAGAGGCTCACAGTAGGTGCTGTTAATGCTGTTACTCTTTCCCGAAAGGTCAAGCAAGAAGCTACAGGTACTTCAGCTCATTCATGACTACTAGCTATAGCACAGTTTATTTTGAAAGAGTGGACAGTTATTCTACCTTCATAATGGATATGAATGTCAGATTGCTATACCTATATAGAGTCCTGTGTGTTGCCAAAAGCTAACCCAAATATGAAGAATGTGCAAGAGATAGTAGTTAATGTTACCACAAAATTTCTTTTCCCTCAGAACAAAGCTCTGTTGGATTAAAGTCACAGATTAATCAGAAAAGCAGTACTGATTTACACAGGTGTAAAACTAAGTCTAAAAAATTTAATAAGAATTTTTGAAGATTTGAAAAATCCTGATGCATCACAGCTGTGGGACAAGAGCCTGAATGATGTACTATTCTTTCACAAACACTCAGTGTTTCCTGCACCTTTGCTTATAACTGCTTATGCCTAATGATGGGGGGGTACGTTTCTCATTCTTTCCAGATAGTGTAGGATCTAGGCCAGCACAGGAATTGACAGTCAATGTTGGTGTCTATTTCATACTGTGGGATGCTGTGATGGAATTACAATACACTAAATTGGAACTTGCTTCCGCTTTTCCTTAACACAAGCGCTCCCCAAAACACCAAAAACTTCCATTCTAGGTTTTAGAGCACAGAATAATAAAATAGTGAAAGCTACTTTTTAAATAGAGTAACTAAGATTTTCTGTGTGAGACAGAATAAAATTATATTTGTCAGGCACTAGCTGTTCCCCATGTACTGTGGGCCACATCTCTCATCTTGCTTTCTAATCCAGAAGTTTTTAGTGTCTTCCTAGGTTGAAAAACTCCATGTAGTCCCATCTTTGTTCCTAAGAAAGAAGCTTTCTTTTCATGGTCTCTGAATCTTGGCTCAGGTTTGGATTTGCTCCCTGCTGCATGCAAGCACTCTGCTTTCCACAAGATACTGCAAATTTGCAGTCTTGCTGTGTCTCTCATCTTCCTTCTCCCTCCATTGAGAAGCTTCCCCAGCCTGAATACTCTCACTTCTCCAAAGGATGAGGACTCTGAAGGGGGTCCTAGTTGTCTCCATGTGGAGCAGTCAGGACAGCAAAATCAAATTATTTTTATAAACACTCAACTACATTGTCTTTAAAAGAACATGACACACTACACATGCGATAAGCTAGGAACCAGTTATGCAAATGATTTTATGTCTGACAAAGATACCTTCACTTGCAACAGTCAGAAGTTTACTGTTACAAGTAAAAAGGGGGCATAATAAAAACCCATTTTACGTTTCCAGTGTAACATTGGAAATCTGAAAATCTGTTAATGCAGAGATTTGTGAAAATGTGTATTAATAATAGACCTATAGAGAAGCGAAGACTAAATCATTTTTTGGTAAAAAAGGTGTACAAATATATGTTCTACTTGATTATAGAGTAGCAGGAGTTTTTATACAAAAAAACAGTTAGACAACTAATGAAGATGTGACAGGTAACAGGAAAACACAAAGCAATGAAGAATCCACTTTTCAGTCAGTGTTACCAACTCTAAGAACTCATTTAATTCGTATTCATATATGACTATATTTTTTTATGAAATCTTCCATTTCTGAGAATATGTTTTTGTGTAAGAACTCCTTCCCTTCCATCTTTCCTATATTTCTGGTTTTACAGCCGCACAGAAAAATCTCAATACGGGACCACACTTTATCCAAAACTTTCGTAGAAGAAAAAACTTTATGAATATCTATTGAACATGTAACTATGCAAAAAACCCTATTAAGTAATCCACAATAAATTACATAAAATTTTAGATGTCTTTTTCTGGAAGGTTTAATATAAGGCTTTTTAATGATAGAATGTGAATGCTCAACAGCTTTTAAAAGTTAAAACAGGTTTTAACTGGGAAAAAATTATTAATGCAAATAGAGCTACAGGTATGGATTTAGCAGGTTTTTTTCACAGCAAATGGCAGCTAATGACTCAAAAAGACTCAACTCCCTTATTTTATTTGTATTCATTTTAATCTATTAACTTACAAAACACATCCTTCCACTAAATACAATTGTTCACATTGAAATAATTATAATATGTGAGATCCTAATATATTAGATAAACTCTTCGCAAACTTCCTAAGTTTTACTTATTTTCTGAAAAATCTATGTTAGATGTTAGAATCTATATAAAGAGCTTATTACTCATTATCATCTTGTTGAATTAATTCTGGCCATCGGCATTGACAGCAGCAGTATCATGTTATTCATATGACCAGTTATACTGGATGAATAATGAGTTAGAAACAGTCATAACAAGCAATTTGCTGACAATCCTTAGGCAAAAATAAGTGATTAAAGCTATTTTGGGAATTATGATCTGTAACAAAGATAGACAGAGAAATGAGGATGAGTTTGTGATTGATTCAGGAACAAAACATATCTACCATTCATAAAAACTCTTGGGTTTTTTTCAGAGCTTGACTATTAGCCTTTAAGATGTTTCAGGCTCTTTTGTGACAAGCAGAAATTACATTTCCCAGTGCCTTGCTTGATTTCTTGATTGATTTTCATACTCTTCCCCAAAATCATCTGTAAAAAACCAAAGCACCGAACAAAAAACAACTAGACCCAAAAAACCAAGGAACATTAAACCTGGAGTTAAGCCCATCATTTGGCAGCTAAAATACATATTTTATCCAGATACTGCAGCTTTATTATTTGGACAGTATTACACAAAATTATAATTTTTTTTTTATTTTTACACAGAGAGATGTCAGTCCTACAGAGAGTGCTGCCAGGCAAGAGGGTAGAGGAAAAGGAGGAGGTGGGAAATGCTATTGGTTGTTGTGGAAACCAGTATCATTAACATAATGCTTTGAAAAAAACAACCTTGAAGGACAGAACTTTAAATATATTCAAATTTATCTTTAGATGTCCGCTTTCACAGTGATATGCGTATGAGAAGATCCATTTGGAATGATGATAATCCCCCAAAAATGTAAGATGTTTCCACAGCATCATCAGCTTCACACCCACCCCACCCTCCCCCAACATTTTGAAAGTTGAGTTTGGTTTTTCTTGTGTTTTTCAGGTCTTTGGAGTTTTTAATTTATATGGAAATGAAGAAAAATATTTTTCAAACAAGGGAGGCTGAGAAAATTAATGCCAAGTGCAGGAAAAAGATGAGCTGTCCGTAAGAACTGGAAGTTTCCCATATCCAGCGTATCCAGAATCTATAGGTTTGTTTTCTTAATTACTTTAGCATAGTCTAGGTTTAATACTGCTATTTTTTACAAGACAATCCAGTCTATACCCTAAAAGGGCTTTGTATGAGCCAAATGATTTTCAGGTCAAAACCTTAAGTATAATCAATCATTTCTCTGCCAGTTTCTTTAAGATTCAGAATATTAAGTAGGCACTCAAATAAGGAACAGCTACCATATAGAATTAAATACATTGACATCTTGGACATATTTAATTATGAAAAGCGTCTTAAGGTAATAAGAGATTCACATCTGATTTAATTCTGATGAAAGAAAGTGCATAGTCTGGATTATATGGTATACAAGTTAATAACTGGTCCAAAATTATTAATTTGACCCTAGTTGTTCAACTGATTTACAGTATGAACATTTCAGTCTGCATTTGTTTCTTTTTTTTTTTTTTAGGTTGCACACCATAAAATACATAGTATATTGAAAAGTTAATAAACAGTATTTCTTCATACAAACAACTCTTTGTAAAGATGATGTCATAAGCACACTGGAATTTTGTAGTCAATGTAAAATGAAGCATTCCCCCCTACATCCCACCAGAATGGAAGTTCCCTTAAATGTTGTCATAGATATGGAAAACAAACGTTATATACTTACTGTATAAGATACCCGATTTTCCTCATTTTAGTGTCTGCTTCCTGTATTTCCATTTTTACAAGTAAACATACATGGATTATCAGATGAGATAAACACCGACTGTGGTGTGGTACAGTTTGTTTTCCATTTTTAAAACACATTATGGAATTTGCATTGAAATTTCAAAGGTGCTGAATGCATTTTATATTTTCTTTGAGGCAAACCTCACAATAGAGTGTGCCTTGCAGTGATAAGCCAACTCTGCTGGATCACATCTGTCTCATGCAGTAAAACCAATGAAAGGTTTAAACATGTAAGCCAGAAAGATGAAATGCAAGCCATCTAGCATTAAGCATGCTAAATCATTTCCAAGAACACTGACCCTTGTTTAACTTAAGTAGGTTAAGGAAACACATTCTTCCATCTTGCTAAAGAATATTGATTTAAACACTTTGACATAGGCCTTGGTGCTGTGTAGGATGGAAGATCTTGCCTTGTGGATCTAAATAGGTAAATATAATTTTATAATCAAAATTTCAAAATGCTATCATTCATTCATACTTCTGGAATATAATTTTAAAAGAATCAAACACTAAGACTGAAGAAAAAGTTGGGTTGAACTAAAGACATTGCCATCCTCACCTTGGTGTTACATTTTTATTTGTTCTCTTTTATGTCTACAGAGATTGCTGGAGGAAAATGTACAATCACAAGTGTGCCATAAGGATATGACAAATATTTTACTATTAGTATATTTATGAGAGATCTTTCATATTTTAAGGGAAAGATTATCTCAATGTACCAACTCCTCTCCTGGTTTTGGTCACTTTGACAGCCTTCTGTCCAAGACAATGATACCACTGTGAGGAAATGCATCACCATGTGCCTATCTGCCTTTCCTGGATCTTACAACAAGGAATTAAACAGACGAGCTTTGGTCTGTGTTCTGGCATATTTTTGTGCCTCTTTTTAGCCTTGTTATAATCACAGTTCGTAGCCTAATGGAAGGTGCCAAATTTTAGCAATCTTCTGGTATACAACTTAGCCTTTCTTTCACTGATACTTGATTTTTAGATGATTCTAGAAAGTATTCTCTTGTATAAACATATCCCTTGCATTAACAAAAAAATAATTAAAAAAAATAAGAAAAAATGTCATATGCTTGATCTGCTGAATGATAATTATACATGAAAAATATGCTAGGAAACTTTTTCTTCTTCTCTGTTCTATATGAATACTTTGTCAAAGAAACTTCTAGCTCTTTTATTGTCTTCTACATTCACAGCTCTTACTTTTTTGTCTTGTGAAAACTTTGGGGAAAACAATTACACAGCATACCATGTCCATTGCCCAATTTATCATTAGTTACATTTCAGAGAAGTGTGTCAATTTCTTTTAGCCTTAGTGTCTCACTGCTTCAACCTGAAACATGTTCAGTAAAATTATTTAAATTTTGGCATTATTTACCTTTTAATTGTCTCAATATAATTTTTCCATTTCAACATGAGTTTGTCATTCAAAAGACTGAATCATCCCCATTTTGAGCCCAGCAGTACTGTTCCCATTTGTAGCAAATGCTTCAGTGTATGTATGGATGAAGAATTTGTAGAACCAAGAAGTTTCATATGATTTTAGAACATCAATATGGTTTTAGAACATCGATATTCTTAGTTTCCTAAATATTTTTTCTCTTTTCTTCAGAAATCCTCTCTCTAAAGGATTTTTTTTTTATTATTTTTTTTTTTTTTTTTACGTCACTACCTACAAATTTCCACTTGAATCCACTTGGGAAACATGTCATGAGACACCGTAAAATACTTTGCAGTTGGACATTCCAGGAGCAGGCTGTCCCCATGAGGTGCAAAATTAAAGGGCAGGGAAAATGTCCAGCCTGGATGAACAAAGAGCTCTTGACGGGACTTAAGGAAAAAAGGAGGGTTTGCCACCTTTGGATGAGGGGACAGGCAACTCAGGAGCAGTACAGAGATCTTGTTAGGTTATACAGATTAAAAATTAGGAAGACAAAAGCCCAGCTGGAACTCAAGCTGGCCATTAATATAAGGGACAACAAAAAAAGTTTCTATAAATATGTCAACAAAAAGAGTCAGGGAGAATGTCCATCCCTTACCGGATGCGGGGGGAAACATTGAGACCAAGGACAAGGAGGAGGCTGAGATAATTAATGCCTTCTTTGCCTCCGTCTTTAATTGTCAGACCAGCTACCCCCAGGGTATTCAGCCTCCTGGGCTGGAAGATAAGGATGGTGAAGAGATAGTAGTTAATGATTTGCTTATGCACCTGGATATGCATAAGTCTATGGGACCTGATGGAATTCACCCAAGAGTACTCAGGGAGCTGGCAGGAGAGCTCACCAAGCCTCTCTCCATTATCTATCAACAATCCTGGTCAACAGGAGAGGTACCAGATGACTGGAGGGTGGCCACTATGACACCCATCTACAAGAAGGGCCGGAAGGAGGATTGCCATTATCTATCAACAATCCTGGTCAACAGGAGAGGTACCAGATGACTGGAGGGTGGCCACTATGACACCCATCTACAAGAAGGGCCGGAAGGAGGATTGGGGAAACTATAGGCCTGTCAGCCTGACCTCGGTACCGGGAAAGATCATGGAGAGGATCATCTTGGGAGAGCTCTCACAGCAAGTGCAGGGCAGGCAAGGGGTCAGAGCCAGCCAGCATGGGTTTATGAAAGGGAGGTCCTGCTTAAACAACCTCATCTCTTTCTATGACCATGTGACCCGCTTTCTCAATGAGGGGAAGGCTGTGGACGTTGTCTTCCTGGACTTTGGTAAGTACTTTGCCACCTTCCCCATGGCGTTCTCCTGGAGAAGCTGGCGAATCATGGCATAGACAAGTGTACCCTTCTCTGGATAAAATACTGGCTGGATGGCCGTGCCCAGCGAGTTGTGATTAATGGGGCAAAATCCAGTTGGTGACCGGTCACCAGTGGTGTTCCTCAGGGCTCAGTTTTGGGGCCAGTCTTGATTAATATTTTTATTGATGATCTAGATAAGGGGATTGAGTGCACTCTCAGTAAGTTTGCAGATGACACCAAACTAGGTGGGGAGTGTTGATCTGCTTGAGGGTCAGAAGGCTCTACAGAGGGATCTGGACAGACTGGATCAATGGGCCAAGGCCAATGGGACGAGGTTTAATAAGGCCAAGTGCCAAGTCCTGTGTTTCAGTCACAACAACCCCAGGCAATGCAACAGGCTTGGGGAAGAGTGGCTGGAAAGCTGCCCAGCAGAAAAAGACCTAGGAGTATTGGTGGACAGGCGGCTTAACATGAGCCCGCAGTGTGCCCAGGTGGCCAAGAAGGCCAATGGCATCCTGGCCTGTATCAGGAATAGTGTGGCCAGCAGGAGTAAGGAAGTCATCGTGCCTCTGTACTCGGCACTGGTGAAGCCTCACCTTGAGTATTGTTTTCAGTTCTGGGGCATGGGTTTATGAAAGGGAGGTCCTGCTTAAACAACCTCATCTCTTTCTATGACCATGTGACCCGCTTTCTCAATGAGGGGAAGGCTGTGGACGTTGTCTTCCTGGACTTTGGTAAGTACTTTGCCACCTTCCCCATGGCGTTCTCCTGGAGAAGCTGGCGAATCATGGCATAGACAAGTGTACCCTTCTCTGGATAAAATACTGGCTGGATGGCCGTGCCCAGCGAGTTGTGATTAATGGGGCAAAATCCAGTTGGTGACCGGTCACCAGTGGTGTTCCTCAGGGCTCAGTTTTGGGGCCAGTCTTGATTAATATTTTTATTGATGATCTAGATAAGGGGATTGAGTGCACTCTCAGTAAGTTTGCAGATGACACCAAACTAGGTGGGGAGTGTTGATCTGCTTGAGGGTCAGAAGGCTCTACAGAGGGATCTGGACAGACTGGATCAATGGGCCAAGGCCAATGGGACGAGGTTTAATAAGGCCAAGTGCCAAGTCCTGTGTTTCAGTCACAACAACCCCAGGCAATGCAACAGGCTTGGGGAAGAGTGGCTGGAAAGCTGCCCAGCAGAAAAAGACCTAGGAGTATTGGTGGACAGGCGGCTTAACATGAGCCCGCAGTGTGCCCAGGTGGCCAAGAAGGCCAATGGCATCCTGGCCTGTATCAGGAATAGTGTGGCCAGCAGGAGTAAGGAAGTCATCGTGCCTCTGTACTCGGCACTGGTGAAGCCTCACCTTGAGTATTGTTTTCAGTTCTGGGCCCTCATTACAAGAAGGACATTGAAGTGCTGGAGCGTGTCCAGAGGAGAGCCACCAGTGAGGTGGTGCTAGTGAGGGGTCTAGAGAACAAGTCATACAAGAAGAGGCTGAGGGAACTGGGCATGTTTAGTTTGAAGAGGAGGCTGAGGGGAGACCTCATTGCCTTCTACAACTACCTGAAAGGAGGTTGTAGAGAGGTGGGTGTTGGCCTCTTCTCCCAAGGTAATAATGACAGGACCAGAGGAAATGGTCTGAAGTTGCAGCAGGGGAGGTTTAGATTAGATATTAGGAAGAATTACTTTCTTGAGAGGGTGGTCAGGCACTGGAATGGCCTGCCCAGGGAGGTGGTGGAGTCACCATCCCTGGAGGTATTTAAGAAACATGTAGACGTGGCACTTCAGGGCATGCTCTAGTGTCCAAGATTATTCGTTTGTGGGTGGGTGTGATGTGGTGGACTGTTGTGTATTGTGGGGGGTTTTTTGTTTGCTCTTTTTGGTTTTTTTAAGTTTGGACTCCATGATCTCAGAGGTTCCTTCCAACCATGGTGATTCTGTGATTCTGTGATTTCCATAGTAATTTCCATAGCAACCATTTCTTCAAATACTGCACATAGTGTTAAAATCAGGTATATGAGGTCAAGAACCAATCCTTGTTTTCAAATTGGGTTATATTTTGAGTTGTGTTTTATCTTTTTACCAATAGATTATGAAGTTTCCTTCTTAAAATATTTGACGTTTCACATAGAGTTTTCTCCTGCCTTTCTGCTGGATGTAGGCCCAGTCTGCATGGACAATTCCAAATTTGACACAACAGATTCTGCTTCTGTTAAGATATGCCCCAGATAACTGGCATGTTGGGTTTTTTTTTGCTTTTTAAAAAAAGTTTCGAGGTTGTTTTGTTTTAGTTTGGTTTGGTTTTTTTAAATACTTCACAGATAGTCTACTTAAATAACCATATTGAGGTCCCCCTCCGAAATTCCTCTTGGCTGTGTTTCATTTCTGTATCTCTGAAGGGTATAATGTACTCTTTTTGTTTTGTAAGGGTTTTATAAGTGTTTGTGTAATTGTTTGTAAGTCTTACCATCTCCACAAGGACATTGCTAAAACACGGCTGGGATCTTTGTTTGAAAACACTGACAGGGACTGCACAAGTTGTATCTGGTTACTCATTCACAAAAAAGGTTCAGAGTGTCTGGAATGGCCATGCATTCCAGCTTCACCTACATGACTCATAACTGGTTTTTTCGAGTAAACATCTTCTTGTTTTCTGGTAGCTGCTGCTGTCGGTGGATTTAATACTTGTGATTTTTATAACCATAATATGAAGATTCAAATTCATGTAGTGGAAGTGTCTTTTGTACTTGTTGGTGTATTTAAAAAAAGAATTGGAGTACAGCAGTGGATTCAGATGGATTTAAGTGACTAACTGAGGAATTGAAGTGCCTAAAACTTAGTTGCCTGCTTTATCCAGAGAAATCCAGATAGTCTTACATCAAGGTGTTGCTCGTCGTGGAAAAAGGAAGTCCTGGAATCCCAATCTCTATTTTGTACATAAACATTTATTGCAAAAAAAACCCAAAAAACAGAAAACAAACCCACCTATATCTATCTGTTTCAAAACGGAATGCTTTTTTAACAAACTGGAAGTTAATTCTTATATGTACTCTTTTCACTTCTGATTAATTTTTGGGTTTGGGAGCTTTATTTTTTTATTTTTTCTTTACAAAACAGCTTCAGAAAGGGAGACCAAAAGTGACTCCATTGCAATACTGTCATTTAAAATATCCTGAACTACAGTATTTTTAATAGTGGTAAGAGAAAGATGGGATCAAATACCTTATTCAAATGAACCCTACATTATTTGAAATTGGTCAAGTACCCTAAGTAGAGACCTACGTAAAGGCTTTCTACAAACAGCATCCATTTAGCACTGTATTGTAAATAGCTCAACTGCTTCTTTTTATGCAGTGTAAGTTCAGGAGGAGTAGGGAGAGGAGAGAAGAAGGAAAGTGCATGTAAACACTTTTTACATTATTATTATTTTCTCAATTTTTGTATTATTATTTTCCCAGTTGACCAGTAACTGAAAAAAGCAATTATTCACACAAACCTATTCAGGGACCCCAAAGCAGACAGCAGTGTCTGGGCAGGAAAAAAGGCCCTTAGTAAAAAGAGATGCCATTTACTACTTAAGCCTCAGAACTTCCAGACAACAGTTCAGTTGAATAAGTTATGGACTGAGCTAAGGATTAACTCAGAAAGAAAAGGATATACAGGGTATAGCACACAGAATCTGTTTCTCCATCTGTTTTTCTGCTATGGTGCTTGTGGTACTAATAAAACCGAAGTCAAGTGTATGACTGAAAACAGTGAAAAAGCTGCATACAGAAAAACAAACTCAGGCCTGCAGGACCTTGGTGATACCTATTTGTTCTAATATCCAATTATCCATGTGAAAATAGCATTTATTTTTTTGTTTGTTTTTCTTTCCATCTTGATTTTATGAAAATAGAAAGTGGTAATCTCAGCACAGATACTGAAACATAATTTTAATCACTTTGTGATTTAAGGAATTTTAAACAGGAACTTATGAATCTACCGGGCTTCCACTCCAAAGCTTTCATGACAGATTGTACATTAGCAGACTAACCTGATAATAATCCTGGACTAATGTGTGTTTGAAATTAGTTATAGCTACACTTCATTCAAGCAACTACAATGTCATGAGTCTGTAATGTGTTAATGAAAGTCATTTTCATATACTGTGGAATTTACTTTGTTTAAAAATATTCAGATTTAGTACCAGATCTTTAATTTGTGATTGTGTCAAATATCTATCTATTGCCTTTATACCTGCTCTGTTAAGCTGTACCAACACATATTCTGTTTACTAGTAATGGTAATTCCCCAGGGTAATACAGTTGTTCGAAACCAGATTTCTTTAATACATACATAATGTCCCAAACTATATTCCCAGCACATTTAATTATTCTTTTTCCCATTTCATTCCATCTGGAGTCTCAAAGGAATACAGCAGCTCAAGAATATTTGACAGAACTCAGCCAAGCAGGTACATGATTTTGATACATTAGCTTGGCACTAAGAGTACCTTTACTCACTCTATACATTGAGATACTGTCTTCACACAATGACAGAAGATTACTGTACTTATAGCTTCATCAGAAGGGCTATGACTCAGTAACTGTCAACTCAATATACACAGAGGTAACACATATTTATATGGCTTATGAACAAAGTAGTACTAAGAGAAAGAAATAACAAAATCACAGTGTTTTGTTGTAATTAAGAGATTATTGGTTTAAAATTTCATCCATTCTGATTATAAAGTTACAGAAGATTGAAATATATTAACACATAATAAGGAGAGACAGTAGTGATATTAAACTTTGAGGCTATTGTTCACACTATTTGAGTAAGCTTATGGAATTTTCCATGCAGCTTGCCATATGATCCAAGACTAAAATGAAAGCTCAAACTTTTAATTCACTTATGGGAAAAATCAATTAACTCTCCAATTCATATGCATATTTCCCCATACTTAGTCTGTGTGGATTCTATAATCTCAGTGTTTGCTAAAATAGCTTTAAAATGGCTTAGTTAAAAAAAAAAAACCAAACTGTTTCTCATTTAATTTTATTCTGTGAACTAAGGAAGAAAAATATGGAAAGCCTGAATTTGATTCTTTTCATTGTAGTGAGCTTGAAGTTCTCAGTGTCACACACCATTGTACTGTCTTCTACCTATAATTTTTTAATGAAATATTGAACTCTGTTAGGTAAGTTATGTTTAAGTTTTCTCTATGTCTCCTTCAGAGCTAAATATTTCTTCCTAAAACAATTCTGAGACTTCAGACCATTCAGGCAAAAAAAAAAAAATCAAGTTGAGCTGTTTCATATAGGGCATATAAACCTCATACAAGATTGACATAGATATCTATTCATTAAATTTATTCATAACACCCTTTTCACGGAACTTGCTGCGAAAGAAAGGATGCCCACAGAGAAGTACTGTATTTCAACACTTTTTGTCTTTAAAAGTCTTCTTTCTATAGACAGAGAACTGAAGAAGAATCTTATGATGGTGTATTTTACAAGTTTACAAACTCTTTCTCCACACACAATGCAAAACAAATGACAACAACAATAATAAAAGATGAGGCTGCTATAGAAGGGCTAGCTCCCTGGAGACAGTCTTTTCCCTTCCCTTCCCTTCCCTTCCCTTCCCTTCCCTTCCCTTCCCTCCCCTTCCCTCCCCTTCCCTTCCCTTCGTCTCTTTTTCCTTTTCTTTTTTTCCGGGATTATTTTTAACGTCAGTTTTTTTGCAATC
>NW_015090999.1:3429442-3445824 GCF_001431845.1 Calidris pugnax | reverse complement strand
CTCCTCTCCTCTCCTCTCCTCTCCTCTCCTCTCCTAAATCACTGCCCAGGAAAATTGCATTTTACCTGGTCAAATAGCGAATAAGGAACAATTAAATTAATGATTATAGAATGGGACTAAAGATACCCTATTTTCTCCAGCCCCACTGGTTGACTTTATCAGGTGTCTAAATATCAGAGAACCATCAAGACTTGCATGGTTACTTGTGGAAAACATTGCTTCCTAGTCTGATTTATGTTTGCCAATATGACGGGAAATTAAATAGATTTACTTAAAACACTAATTCAGACTGCAAGAGTTATATCAATATAACTTCTCAATGGCATGAAATATGGTGTCATTAGGCATTAAAATGTCATCTAATTACTTGTGTATCACTTGAACTGTGCTTTTAAAAAAATCTATTCTGAAATCAATTTTCTGTATGCATTATGTGATATTCCTTTTAGAGCTAGTCCAATATTTTTGACTGGAAGAGTTTCTCATCAGAAACACTAACTGCATTGTCAAAGGTTTTTATGGGATTTACTATTTAACGGACACTTTCAGTACAATTTTATAAAAGTATTCTACTTCACTAAGATCAAATGTTTCAGTTTCTTCAATAACCAACTATACATATTTTATATGATGGAAGATAAAAAAATTTCAAACAATGCAATGCGAAAAATAAAAACTTTTTGATCTTCTAAAACAGTGGCTCAGTGGTATGGAAAAAAAAAAAAAGTCTAATTCATTTTTCTCCTTTTGTTTCATCAGTGACTGATGTTTTTGGCTTGCTTCTAATTCAGCCAATTTTCAAAGTCCCAAAATTTTCACTGGAAAACCATTCCAATTTTCTGCTAGCTATAATTCTCCTTAACTCATAAACTAGGGATGTCTACCTGCGGTAAAAATTTTGATTGGATATGAATATTTGATGGCAATGCTTAGTTAAAAAAAAAAAAAAAATCTGACTAATCTGAGCCTTGTTTTTGCAAGATTATATTAAATTCATATAAGAATATACTGCACTAGAAGCAGAACTCATGATCTACTACTGTATCCGGTGGTCATACTGCCTTCTCTACAATAACACTAGCCCACTAATTGACTGAATTTTTGTTTGTTTGTTTGTAAGGGAGATTAACTTTCAGACATGTAAGACGATAATAGGAAGAAGCAGAAATATGCTGGAGATGGGGTGAGAGTGAATTTGATGGTCTGAAATTAGCTTTAGTTGTGAAACTTTATCTTCAGAACCACTGTTCTGTCAAGCAGAATTGTTAATGTGGCATTTAACGCTTATTTTTTTGTGTATCTATGATTCGTCTTTATTAAAATTAAGTTTAATGATGTTTATTCGGCATTGATTTCAGTATGTCTGATAATCTCTCTTTTGGTGTGGTATTTCATGAAAAGACAAATTTCTGAGAAATGTCATTCTTTTTTTTTTTTTTTACCCATTAAAACAGCATGTCCATAAAGATCTTTTAAGCTCCCATATGTTCCTTCTATACATTCCTCAAAGGATTTTCTCCTTTTCCCTTTCATTTCATTTTCATTATTAACATTTTTGATGAACAATAAATGGAATTCTTTTAAAAAGACACTGAAAGAAGTATAATTGTCCCTGTGTTGTAAGATGGGTATTGATTTGCCATCAAAAGGACTATATTTACAATTACTTTCATTATGGAAGGTGGGAATACAGAAATGAAACTTCCAGCAATTGTAATGAATTATATAGCTCCGTAGGATATAATGACCTGCAAATGCAACTGGTAAAAATACCGCTCAATATCGATGTCTAAAATTTTGAGCTAAATCCTGCCAAAATAGTCTTACTGGTATCAGTATGACTGTTTTTCTATTAAAGGCCCATATCTGCAAGGAAAACTGCTAAAACTGCATTGTAAGGCTGTATTTAGCACAGAATACTTGGGATCCCAGTCTCCTTCTCCAGATAGGATGTGCAATTTAGTTCACTGCGTCTCTCAACTGGGATATGCATCTACAGTTCTTTTTTTTTGCAGAAAGCAGAGCACACTCAAGTCTTGCTCTTGAGATCGCTTTAGGTTTCAACAGTACCATGTGCTCACAACTTGAGCATTCCCATGTTTCTTAGTGGAAATGTTGCCTAAGATGACACAATTAATAAAGAAATGTGAAAATTTTGTTCTGCACTCCAAAATTAGAGACAAACAAACAAACAAAACCCAAAAACCATTCTAGATTTCTAGAATAAACAATGATAAGATCTATTGTGAGAGGGGTTTTTTTTGGACAGGGAAAATGAGTAAATGAATGAGTTGTGGTTGAAATGGGGAGAAAAGCAACCTTTGAGCTATTTTTCTAAGATAAGTTTGTAGATACAGTTGCTGTAAAGTTGGAAATAAAGTTGCATATGGAAGTCCTCCATTTTTTCTCTTTCTGGTACCATTTTTTTTGAGCAATTTAGAAGCAGCATAGAGCATGAAGGTGCCCACAGTGCCAAAGAAAGCTGACTATAGATGTGACAGACTAGAAGCTGATCAGATAATGCATCAGTCCCCATTCATCTCCATTTTCATTTTTATGAAACGACTGCTGTGTTCAAATGCCAATATGGAGACATTTTTTATGTCACCTATTTGCAGATAGTCCTTCCTTACTTAAGAAAGATGGTTTGCAATGCCTGTGTTATGATAATACACTGGATGCATGCCCATTCAGTTCCTCATGCATATTTCTCACATGATGAATTCTTACTGCAGATTAGAAGTGACAAGAACAGGCTCTCTGCCTTAAAAATTCTCTATATTCATTTACATATATATAACCCAATGCCTTTCTTTTGTGAAATGGACCAATAAGCTACCACTTAAGTCCCTGTGCCATATATACTTATCTCATAACAATATTAAGCTGTTTATTATTATTACTGTGTCCTTAAAAAAGCTCTTTTTAAAGGTCCTGGAAAACAGCCAAGGAGTGATACTGTGTTCCTGGGCACCTGGTGCAAAGTGGCTTGCATTTACACAGCTTATATATGCATACTGTCCTAATCTAAGCTCTATAGTGAAGTATGGTTCAGTACTATGCTACAAACTTAATTCACTGCATGCCCACATGGCTGCAGTACCTTATTTCCACTATACATACCTTTAACGATAGAATCATTTTGGTTGGAAGAGGCCTTTAAGATAGGTCCAACTGTTAACCTGGCACTGTCAAGTTACCACTTAAACCATGTCCCTCAGCACTACATCTACATGTTTTTTAAATACCTTCAGGGATAGTGACTCAAACACTTCCCTGGGCAGCCTATTCCAATGCTTGCTAACCCTTTGTCTGAAGAAATGTTTCCTAATACTAACCTAAACTTCCCCTGGTGCAATTGAGGCCATTTACTCTTGTCCTATTGCCTGTTACTTGGGAGAAGACACCGACCCCCACCTTGTTACAACCTCCTCCTTTCAGGTCTGCTCTCTTTGTGGATACTCTTTACACATGTATGTGGGAAATACTATTGCACTGCATCCACAAAACAGTGAATATACATGTGAGACATAATAGTAAGGGAAAGTGGTTTTATTTAAAACAAGAACTAAAACAAGACTTGTTTCACTCACTCCCACTCTCTTACCACACAAGTACTAGAATGTATGTGATACCCAAGAGGTACACCCTGTGGTCAGGTATGAGGGTGGGAGTGTTCAGGCTGTCTGACCAACAGTCAGTTCAGATGCTAGTGTGCATCCGTTGCAATGTTGTGGAAGACAGGGGAAGACAATTATCAAATATTTGAGAAATCGTGGCAATCTGGTGAAGTTCCTGCTGACTGGAAAAAGGGGAACATAACCCCTGTATTCAAAAAAGGAAAAAAGGAAGACCCAGGGAACAATAGGCCAGTCAGTCTCACCTCTGTGCCTGGCAAGATCATGGAGCAGATCCTCCTGGAATCTCTGCTAAGGCACATGCAAAATAAGGAGGTGACGTGAGACAGCTAACATGGCTTCACCAAGGGCAAATCGTGCCTGACAAATTTGGTGGCCTTTTATGATACTGCCACAGACTTGGTGGACAAGCCCAGAGCAACAGATGTCACCTACCTGGACTTACGCAAAGCATTTGACACTGTCCCACACGACATCCTGGTCTCAAAATTGGAAAGTCGTGGGTTCAATGGATCGACTACGCAGTGGATAAGGAACTGGCGGGATGACCACACTTAAAGGGTTGTGGTCAGTAGCTCAATGTCCAAGTGGTGGCCAGTGACGAGTGGTGTTCCTCAGGGGTCCGTACTGGGACCAATGCTTTTTAACATCTTTGTTGGAGACATGGACAGTGAGATAGAGTGCACCCTCAGCAAGTTTGCTGATGACACCAAACTTGGCTGTGTGGACGACATGCTGGAGGGAAGGGATGCCATCCAGAGGGACCTGGACAGGCTTGAGAGGAGGGCTAGTGCAAATCCCATGAAGTTTAACCAAGCCAAGTGCAGGGTGCTGCACCTGGGACGTGGCAACCCCAGGCACAAATACAGGTTGGGTGGAGAATGGCTAGAAAGCAGCCCTCAGGAGAAGGACTTGGGAGTGCTTGTGAATGAGAAGCTCAATATGAGCTGGCAGTGTGCTCTGGCAGCCCAGAAAGCCAACCGCATCCTGGGCCGCATCAAGAGAAGTGTGGCCAGCAGGTCACGGGAGGCGATTCTGCCCCTCTGCTCTGCGCTCGTGAGACCCCACCTGGAATACTGTGTCCAGCTTTGGAGTCCTCAACACAGAAAGGACATGGATCTTTTGGAACAGGTGCAGCGGAGGGCCACAAAGATGACCAGAGGGATGGAGCACTTCTCCTATGAGGACAGGCTGAGAGAGCTGGGGTTTTTCAGCCTGGAGAAGAGAAAGCTCAAGGGAGAGTGGCCTTTCAATATCTGAAGGGAGTCTACAGGAGAGCCAGAGAGGGACTCTTTGTCAGGAAGTGTAGTGAAAGGACAAGGGGTAATGGTTTTAAATTGAAAGAGGGGAGATTTCGATTAGATACTAGAAAGAAATTCTTTACTGTGAGGGTGGTGAGGCACTGGAACAGGTTGCCCAGGGAAGCTGTGGATGCCCCATCCCTGGAAGTGTTTAAGGCCAGGCAGAATGGAGCTTTTAGCAACCTGGTCTAGTGGGAGGTGCCCCTGTCCACAGCATGGGGGTTGGAACTTGATGATCTCTAAGGTCCCTTCCAACTCTAACCGTTCTATGATTCTAGGAAGTCCTCTTCACATCTCCTAAATTAGTGACCACATGTAGATTTTTGATATGCCTTTTTTTACCCTTTTGGAGCTGGTAGTGTGTCTACCCTGCTACACAGGTGTGACCAAGCACTGTTCTTGTCTCCAAATCTGGATATTTTATTTAACTTTATTTAAATGTGCTGGGGTGCCGATTACCTGCAAATCTAAATGCCATTAAAAACGATACTGAGAACCTTTTCCCTGCTGTGTGTTCCTGCTGATGCCTCCACACCCAGACATTCCCATTTATTCTCCATTTACACCAGTCTTAGCCTTTCTGATGCAATTCCTTGTAGTACCCTATTAATTTTCAGTTTCAAGCAATAGTGCTGAAAATTGTTTAAATCCTTCTGCATCAAACAACCTTGCCAGGTCTCTGTGATTGGGGAACATTCCTGCAACTGACAGATGATTAAATAATATGTCTGAAGGCTCAGAAAGAGTTGAAATTTACTTGTCTTGTGCCAAAGATAGTAAGAGGATTGCCTCAGAAATCAGCTCATTTATAGCGGTAATATTGAAGGGACCTACCTGGTTTTCCCTAGAGCAGCTCCTGTAAGCAACCTGGAAAGTATGCCATGTGAATAAGAAATAGAAGGGAAATAGGAAGTGATTCAAAATGACAGTGTAGATATACCTATAGCCTATATCTAGATGTACCTGCTGATATGTGTTACAGGGCAATTTCGATCTTTGAGCCTTCAAGTCAAAAACCTCTTGGATCATGTTCTAGTCCTTCACTGAATATTGTACCTCTGTGGGGAAAAAACAAAACAAAACTAAACAAACAAGAAAAGTGTTTATGGAAAGAGAAGCTGTATGAAGGAGAGTGTTCAGTATTAGCCACAAAATCATCTAATTATGAAGTTGTGGCCAGGACTCACGTGTGTGTCTGAAACTGGCTAAACAGAAATGAAATTTGCGGCCATACTCATTAAAAAGATTGATAGATAAATAGATAGGTAGATAGATAACAGAAATATTACCCAGTACAATGTACAGCTAGTTTCAGCAAAGAAAAAAACCAAAATCACAAAATCCCCACTTCAAACAAATGAAACAAAGCAAACTGTCCCCACACCCTCCCTTTAATATTAGAGACATATGATTACCTACAAGTTTAGATTAATCAATTTTTATTAAACTTGTTCATATCCTCCATAAAATTGAACTTAATAAAAAATGAGCATGTCAGAATCAGCTTATTTTCAAATGTCATTGTTAAACAAGGAGTAGAGGGTTAGGTTCAGTGTTCCTGTGATATTTTATGTCCTTTCCTCAACACACTGTTTATCATCAGTGTTGTAACCACAAAATGTCCAAGAAAATCACTTTCTTTTTTAGAAATTGAACACCTGTGTTACCTACTTTGAAACAGAAAAGAGTAACTTCAAAGATTATGACAGATGATCAAGATATAAAAATTACAAAGATAATAAGGAAAGAGATTGCCTTTTAATTTGATACTCCAGTTAAATCAGGTCACTGAGGTAAAATCTAGAATCTTGTCACTTTGTAAGGAAAATAGATGTTTGCCTTTCAGTTATATTCATTCTTCATAAATTCAGGAAATGTACTATGTGCAAGATTGGTTTGAATAAACATAAATATCTACAATGCCAACACCTACATCTGAAACAGTGTCTTTAAATAACAGAAACACAGGCCATTATTGATTGACATTAATCTTTGTTTCAGTTAAGTCATATGGATTCCATCCTACTTGCCATCATAAACCCCAATAGCAGTCCAAAGTAGTTAGTTCACCTGTAAATGTAAACCTATATTTAAAAATGACCAATAACATAATTTTTAGTGCCATGAATAAAATTTAAAAAAAAATCCAAATAAACAAAACCAACCAAACAAACAACTCCCCCCAAAAACACAAAAAAGCTATGTTAAACCTGATTTACAAGAAATTGCTCCTCTCCCTAAATTACCAATATTGAGGCAGAAAATAAATCTAATGATTTTGTGCTACAAATAGAATTCATAATGATGAACAAATCATGGATATACAATCGCAGACTAGCATATGCAACATAAGCTTGATTAGGAAATTATTTTAATTTTTTGCAACAATATTTTTCTGTTCTAATGACATTTCAGATTTAAAAAAAAAAGCTAAATACATTGTGTTGCAGTGGATTTAATTTAAACAGACTTCAGCTGTTAAAATGAAATAACTAGTGAAAAGTCAAATGTAAAATTTCTATTTCACCTCTTAGATTTGTGTGTCAGTGCATGGAACAGCTGGTGAACAACATGTGACAAGTATTGCTAAAAATAAGCCACTGCTGTCTCATTCTTGCCCTTCATTACTTTTGTATTTTTCATTCAACACCAATCTATACTGTTGGTCACAGGACTCAATTTTGTTGCCATGCACCTACTCATCTCCTTAACCTTCTTGACCTCCCTTATGAGCAGTTCTGATAATGCATAAAAAATGTACTACAAATAAACACTCAGAAGCATACTTAGTCCTTTACACATTGAAATCAGGAATGAACATCTCATTAAGTACAGCTGTAGGAGTAATACAAAGTATCATCTTAATATTCTCATTGTGCAAAACGAGACAAAGAGCTTCTATTAAGTCCTAAAGAATTCACTGTCGCTGTGAAAAATGTTGCATGAGAAAGAATTGAGGTTAGTATTGAGATGGGAATTGTGCGTGAGATTTTGACGTCTGAAGATGTTTACTCATTTGTAATTTAGGTGCAGTGCAGAGATACTGTTTTTCTAACACTTTAAATTACACTTCAGATAGCACTAACTTCAAGGCAAGAAGTGTAAATATTAGTTGAACTACATTCAGGAAATAAGAGACTTGATATAGATTCCTTACTTTTCATTTCTTGGGATCCACATCTTTCTTCAGTTCACTGCTTACTGAGAACATACAACATAGGCTTAAAGTATGCTTGTGATTGACTTTGTATTCTGAAAATTTAATAAGGGGTGAAGGAGACATCAGCTTTTCCTGACACCAAAAGACTTTCCAAGGAGAGAGTCCTAAAAAAAATTATAGAATTGAGTCATTTCCTACCTTTCCTTTTGCACCTCAATCGTTGTGCCAAAAAGAAAAGAATGACTCATGGGGCCAACAAGGAGAAATCAATCAAGAAAAGCACTGACCCTGAAACTCAGACCTAAGTAACCCCCGCATGTGTGGAAAAGAGAAAAGGAATTATAGAACAGAGCTTTTTACTGGGGTACTACTTCCACATTTTTAATTAAAAAGCCATCAAATACAATGTGTGAGCAATAGCAAAAGCAGACATAAAACAATTCATAAGGAAGAATGAAGAATAGCTAAAAATAGTTCATTTTTCTGGTTGATTGCTTTAACCACTATACTATTATATAAAAGATTCAAGATTGTACAGCTTTGCTTTGCCTGTATAATTTAATAGATTTAATCATGGCTATTCTGCTTTATAGTGAGTTCAATTATTACTACATACACTGAGAATGTTCATAGAATGCCTTTCATCTAAGACTTCTCAGAACATTCAAGATGCAAAAGTTGGTGAATGCCATGAGGATTTAAGAAAACAAATCTTGATAAGTGTGGTCATGGTCATGACATCCCTGAATTTTTGGGTTATTTTTTACGTGTCCTTTGCAACAATATGGGTACCTATGGAGTGAAAACTACACAGACTTTGGTGAATTTTTATATTTGAATGATGCACACCTTTGGAAAATTGTGTGAAATTATATGTAATTCTGAGGAAACATAGGTGACTAATTATGTAAGTACATAGCCATACAATTACATAAGTATAAGCCCATCAAGCTAAACAATGTAACTAATGCATTCATTTATTTTTCTGTTGGCACATTTCAGGGTGTTTGAACATCATAAGCAACAAACTTTCAGCTATTCATTCTTACCACAAATTGAATTTATTGTAAGCCAAAAGCAAATGAATCATTCCTTGGCCTACCACTTTTCTTACTGTCCCTATGAGTACATTTTGTAAAGGACTGTGGAAAATGAAGTCTTTTATTTATACTATAGTTTTTATTACTGAATAACACCAGGATCTGTAGCAGACTATTGTATAGAAGTACGTGAAACCATTTCTTTCTGCTTTTTTCAGGTATGTATGAAATGCAAGGGAAAAGCCTGAGAGACTGAGCGTAACTTTTAGCTTCTATGTCACACAGTAAGCCATCCAGAACAACCGAGTCAAAATATAATTCTTAGTCTGCTTTAGAAACCTTTGTAGTTAAGCCTAGTCTTCATTGGCAGCTGCTGTAAAATTACAATATAGCCTGTATTATGCAGACAATTTAACTCATTTCAGTAGGACTGATTCCACAGTGGGATTCCATGCAATATGAACAGAAATGATTCTTTGGGCAGAAAGTTTATAGCTCTTTCCTATACATAATTCAAAAAGATCTTATAATAAAATAATCTTACTTTGTCTTTATGTTTTAGGAATATCAGTAAC
Source organism: Calidris pugnax (assembly GCF_001431845.1). Lineage (NCBI taxonomy): Eukaryota > Metazoa > Chordata > Aves > Charadriiformes > Scolopacidae > Calidris > Calidris pugnax. Next base: position 3,436,110 of record NW_015090999.1, on the reverse strand, counting down.
AAAGAATTCAGTGCCAATTAAAGAAAATTTTACAGCTACTGCCACAACTGAGTGCATACCTCATTCCAGAAATGATAGAAGGAAATCCCCAAATGATACATGGAACAGAAATTCTATTATGAAATAGATTGGTAGTTTCCACCTTGAATTTTCATTAGGTAATATATGATCATGCATGCATATATACACACAGATTGTTTCATTAGAATAATCTATCCTATGGACAGTTCTGCTATTGTTTCATTAGAATAATCTATCCTATGGACAGTTCTGCTAATTAGTGTAAGTATACGGAAATAGCTGAAGGAAGAAATGGAGTAACAGAAGGCTGCCCAAATTGATATGCATCTTTGCTTGAGTAAGGTAAAGTAAGGAAAATGAAAGAAAGGGAGAGAAGAATTCCTCTAACTTAGAAGCTATGGACATTAAGGAGAAAATAATTCACTCTGACGTGCATAATCATACATAATATAATACAATGCAACGGTGATATTTTATCTGAATTTTTATAAATATGCATAATATAACACATTATGATACAATACAATGAAATACAGTATAATATATGTAATATAAATACTAATTACATATGAAGTTACTATATATAATTTTTAAAAATTAATATGTTTCTACCAAAAAAACAATTAGTCCCTGGTTCATCTAGAGTGAACAACTTCTACAGCTCTATCTGGCCACAAGCAGAAATTACTCAGTTCTTACTGGATTTTTGCATATATAATCCTTTAGACATAAACCGTTGACCAAGTCTGGGACTAGGATTGGATCCAGCCACACCTAGACTCCTCTCTGAGAAGTAATTTGGAAAGCAAGGGAGTCCTTTCTGAACCTCATGACTCAATGGGAGGGTCTCCATGACACCTTGTCTGACCCTGTCCTCTGTGCAGTAAATAATAGAGTGTACCTTGACATCGAATCTCGTAAAACACTATCGCATTTACTACTGGTTTTATCGCACTTAGTACTGATTTTGTTAAATCACTGTTTCACCTTTAAAAGTATTTCACTACTTCACTCTAACTAGTGAAGTTAATCACTCCGCCCGCGACACCCATTCAGTTTGGTGTCATCAGCAATCTACATTTGATCTCATCATCCAGATCACTTATGAAGATATTAAATAGTGTTGGACTCAGTATTGACCCCTGGGGGATCCCACTTGTGCCAGGTTGTCATTTTGAAAAGGAGCTATTTACCACCACTCTCTGGGTGCAGTCCATTAGCTGCTTCCCCAACCACCACACAGACCACTTGTCTAGACCATAGTGCATCAGTTTCTCTTGGAGGACGCTGTGGGCAGCCATGTCGAAAGCCATGGAGAAATCCAGGTAGACAATGTCCACCGCTCGCCCCACATTAGTTGAGCAGGTTACTTGGTCGTAGAAGGCAATCAGGTTTGTCAAGCATGATTTGGCCTCGGTGAATCCATGCTGAGTTTTCCCAATCATTGCTTCATTTCACTTGTGATAGCCCTTAGGAAGATTCGTTCCATAACTTTCTTAGGGACTGAAGTAAGACTGATTGGTCTGTAATTTCCTGGATGCTCCTTTAAGCCTGTTTCCAGTCAATGGGAACTTCATTATACTTCCATGACGTTTGAAATATAATGGAAAGCAGCTTAGCAACTTACAACCAGGATCCATTGACCTGAAACGTGCTTAAGTAACCCAAATATTGCTTCATTGAACTTATTTTCTTGGTTTGGAGGTCAGTAGCAGAAGCTTAGGGTAAGAACCCCCTTGGAGACGACCCCTCTGATCCTGACCCAGAGAAATTCAATATGGCTCTCACAGTCACCATAGTTGACTTCTATATATTCAATGTTCTCAACATAGAGCCTCTTCAAACATAGACTCCTTCTTAAAGTAGAGCGCCTCTTAAAATAGAGCCCCCATGCCCATCTTTACAAAACAGCCTATAGCAATCCATCACAATGGTCCAGTCATGTGAGTTATCCCACCATGAAAACATTAGAAATTGGGTTACTAAAATAATTTCAATCAAGTAATTCTATGGACAATATCTATACAGCCTATGCAGTTTAATCTTAACCTTGAATTTCACAATTTGCAGATGAGGAGTAGTAACACAGAAGTGTAAAAAGTGTGACATACCGATGTCACCCTATGGAGTTGATTTTGAATTAAGAGGAGAAGACACATTACAGAACTGATAAGTGAAATCCTCAATTTCTGCCTGTATGGTAGTTCCGCATTCATTAATATGGACCTGTAAATTATCTAGTATCTACCTGCTAACATAGCAGTACTGATGTGATACAGATAGGCATAAACACACTTCATGTTTCTGATAATTCAAAATGTTTATGTTAAAAGGGTGCTTGTATATTGACTTTCAGTTAACCATGGGAAAATAGTGCAAATGCTGCTAAAAAGGTACTGCCTTGAGATTCCGTCCTCATTTTTTAACAGATGTGAAAACAGTGAGTTAATTTATAACAGACACCTTTCATATCATATCAGGAATAGTATGTTGATCTTGCATGAAAGGTTGATGCATCCCACCTAAATTTAGACAGCTGAAGTGTAACTCTCTGTACCTGAGCTATATGTATGTGTGAGTACAACTCAACTCAGCCTGACGTAGATGTGACAGTGGTGTTCCTCAGGGATCCGTACTGGGACCAATGCTTTTTAACATCTTTGTTGGAGACATGGACAGTGAGATAGAGTGCACCCTCAGCAAGTTTGCTGATGACACCAAACTTGGCTGTGTGGACGACATGCTGGAGGGAAGGGATGCCATCCAGAGGGACCTGGACAGGCTTGAGAGGAGGGCTAGTGCAAATCCCATGAAGTTTAACCAAGCCAAGTGCAGGGTGCTGCACCTGGGACGTGGCAACCCCAGGCACAAATACAGGTTGGGTGGAGAATGGCTAGAAAGCAGCCCTCAGGAGAAGGACTTGGGAGTGCTTGTGAATGAGAAGCTCAATATGAGCTGGCAGTGTGCTCTGGCAGCCCAGAAAGCCAACCGCATCCTGGGCCGCATCAAGAGAAGTGTGGCCAGCAGGTCATGGGAGGCGATTCTGCCCCTCTACTCTGCGCTCGTGAGACCCCACCTGGAATACTGTGTCCAGCTTTGGAGTCCTCAACACAGAAAGGACATGGATCTTTTGGAACAGGTGCAGCGGAGGGCCACAAAGATGACCAGAGGGATGGAGCACTTCTCCTATGAGGACAGGCTGAGAGAGCTGGGGTTTTTCAGCCTGGAGAAGAGAAAGCACAAGGGAGACCTTATAGTGGCCTTTCAATATCTGAAGGGAGTCTACAGGAGAGCCAGAGAGGGACTCTTTGTCAGGAAGTGTAGTGAAAGGACAAGGGGTAATGGTTTTAAATTGAAAGAGGGGAGATTTCGATTAGATACTAGGAAGAAATTCTTTACTGTGAGGGTGGTGAGGCACTGGAACAGCTTGCCCAGTGAAGCTGTGGATGCCCCATCCCTGGAAGTGTTTAAGGCCAGGCAGAATGGAGCTTTTAGCAACCTGGTCTAGTAGGAGGCCCCCCTGCCCATGTCAGGGGGGTTGGAACTAGATGACATTGAAGGTCCCTTCCAACCCAAGCCATTCCATGATTCTATGTTTCTATATACTAGGACACAGTAGGAACAGAAGAATTGCAATAGGTACATACTCATTTCTCCACATAAACTACAAAGATGAAACTTGCTCAAATGTAGTTATTTACACTGTAGTCATTTTAGCTAGATGAGATTAATCCAATACTGGCAGTACTAAATATGATTTAGGCATAAGTAAGTATATGGGAAGGATGGTGTCTGCTCCTGTACAGGTATCTGGTCAAAGGAGCCATAAAGACCTGACCAACACATAATAAGGGGGGTTGTGATAAGAGCAAACCTGTCCAGCAGCACAGATTTGGCTGTGCGACAGTTTTTCTTTTTAGCTGGGGGATAAGGAAAGGGAGATGAACACACAGAGACCTAAAATCTGACCCATTTGTGTTAACAAACAATAACCAGAAATATATCTGGTCAGTTACACTAATTGATGGGCTATCAAGAAATGGGACTTTGCAACAGATGAGGATGCAAACCTGGGAGTCCTGCATGTTGGAGGGGATCAGTGGGACTGTGTCAATTGCTGAGGCAATGTGCAGGGGAAGGGGGAACAGGGAGGAACACAATAGGGTTATAACAGGGATCGATTGTCTGTAAGCACGCTGACTGGGCTGAGCCCTGTGTCTGATCACCACAGTGTGTTCTTATACCTTGTTATTAAATCTTAACTCCCCCTTACCATAATCTCACTCTCTGTCATGTGTATGTGTATGTGTGTGTGTGTGTGTGCACTACAAGGACTCAGTGTCAGCTGCTGGTGAGACCTATATATGTGTGAGCAGAATTTGAAGCCAGCTACTGGAGTCAGACCAGGGGTATTAGTTCTCCTGACCAATGGTGTCCGTTACTGGAACCAGTGGGGGTTTTAACCTCCAGCCAGAAGAACACAGAAACAGTGTGTGTGCCTGAAAAACAGCTACTGGGAGCACAAGGATGAGTGAGGTGATTGAGGGGCTCAGCGCCAGAAGATGGAGCAGGACCATGGGTCACAACCCATATATAAGATTATATTCTCAAGTTAAAAAAAATCTAGTCCAATGCTGTTTCAAAGAAACATTGCATATAATTTCATCATAAAACAGATTTCAAATAGTATGCCAGAAACCGATCTCTTTAATACACACTTTTTCCTAATTCCCTGCTTAAATTCATTATTAGCTTATAAACTATTTTACCATTATTGTCTTTTAGCTCAAATAACTCTTTTTCCTCACCAGCTTTCCTCTTATAGGGAAATACAATGTAGAGAATGTAGAGTGTTCTCTATCCTTACTGTATAAACTTATCTTTCTACAGAATTTCATTTCTGTAGTCAAGTTGTTTTCATTTTTAAATATATACCAGTTTAATTCCTTGACTCATCAGAAGTAGAATTTGTCTGGACTTTCTAGTTTTGCAGTTATCTTGCCTGAACAGGGTGATCAGGTGATCAGACCTGAATACTATATTTCTAAGGCAACAAAAAAAATAAATATTTTCTTGTGTCTGTAAGAAATTTATAGGTCCAAAGATTTCATCACTTTGTGATCGTCTAATATCTAGATTTTCTGCCTCCTTCCTTATTTCTGTCTGAGGAGCTCCCACCTTGCTACAGAATTTTTTATTGTTGGTTTCCAAGTATCTGACTTTTGTACTGCATTATATTGCTTTTAACTTCATTGTGTTATTGCTGACCTCTAGCTGACCCTGTTCCTATTTCCTTTATAGTGGTGCAGCCCAGTTTTATGTCATCAGCACATTTCCAGTTCTTTCATACAGAGGTTGCTAAATAAAATATGAGTGAAATATTAAGGAAAATCAAAGCCACAAACAGATTTTCTGAAACCCTACTAGTAACATCCTTCCTTACCAGTTGTTTCCTTTTGAGTTCAGACTCCTTGGTCCAGCTGTTCTTACATTCATCTCCATCTCCTTCATCTTAATTAATAACATCTCCCCTGGCAGTATATCAGGTGGTCTACTGAAGTTCAGATGAAATATTTTAGAGAACGTATTGCTTTTGTCTGAAGAAAAAAAAATCACAAGTTTTCTTAACAAAGAAACATATAAGGTAAATCTATTACTTTGATATATCCCTTCTACTTTTTATCTGCTTTCTGTTTAATTCACTGTCTTCAATGTCATTAAGTAACTTTTTACAAATTTAGTCATTACACTCACACTTTTCCTCATGTTTTAATCTTTACATGATACTACTACTACATTTTCTGATTGTCTATAAAAATGAATCATGTTTGATTTTGTTGTATTACTGGACATACTGCTCCCATGAGCTCATGTCACAATTATCTCAGAATTCTGCAATGAAGAATTATATGATCTCTCTGACATAAGCAATTGAAAGGATTGAGGTAAACCTCCTCATTTTGTGATGTTTTCCATCATCCGTCACTACATTTGTATGAGCTATCCTGCATACCACCAGTGTTAAGGGAATTTTTTTATACGTTTATTTTTTTAAAAATGAATTCAAATATTTTATCATATGTAGAGGAGATTACACTTGAATCTTCCCTACATAGCAATGGACTAACTATTCATTAAAACTTTCTGGTTTGTACTTTTTGGTGTTTTTTTTTTCCTTTGTCCCGATTTTTCCTGGACAAGGTGGATGGGAGGATGGGAGTCTATAGTCTACCTATAGTAACTCTGTAATATGAGAGCTTTGGACTTTTATTATTTTCTTGGTCAGTGTTCTTAAGAAAATTTTATGTATTTGAAGGGACTTTGAAACACAATTTTGAAATAAAAAGTCATTATGTGTTTAGAATAAGTAAACTGCTAGGTTAAATGATATTGAACTCTGTGTCCAAAGAGACTTTACTGGCTGGGCAGCTGTCAGCAACTGTTGGAAGGTTCGGTCTTTGTTGTTCCTGCATCAGCAGGATTCTCAGTGTTGTTCAGTTGCCATTTCAGGCTTCCTGGTTATTTCTTTATCTCTTTATTTCTGTGTTGGTGGGGGAGATTTGGTTTTTGGGGGGGTAGGCAGGGGGAGATTTTTTTTTTTTTTTTTTTTTTTTTTGGAATTCCTTCGTTTCAAAATTCCCCCCAAC